>NC_057808.1:255038021-255229581 GCF_018294505.1 Triticum aestivum | reverse complement strand
CGCCGGATCCTCGCCGGAGCCGCCCCGACGAGGTATACCCGATGCCTTTTGGTTTGCCGGTTTTTGTTAAAAAAAACCTTTCATTAAAAAAAAACCTAGATCGGTTTTTTTTCCGGTTTTATTATTTTGCGAGCGTTCACTGAACCGTTTGTTTTAACGAACGCGTTCGTCGGTTTTTCTCTGTTAACGAACGTCCGTTCTTTAACCGTTCGTCCGTTTTTCTTTTTCGTCGGATTTTTCTGCGATTATCTCAGATTCGATTTCTGATCGAATCTTCAATTCTGTTTAACTTCTCGCTCGTTTGTCGGAATCAGGCGATTCAAGCGCCTAGAGTTTCGTCTCGTAATTCTCTTTCCGTTTAACCTACTCAAACAAGTTTTTGCTACAGTAAAATTTGACTTAGATCCAGATTAGTAAACGAAGCTACTTTCTTTCGCCGTTTGACTTTCGTTGCTTCTTTCGAGTTGATTCTTTTTGCAAACCGGAGTTCTTAAGTTGAACTTTCTGGTTGGATCTTTCATTCGAGTTTTACCTGTGCATTACATGAGTACTGATTGTATGTTTGTTTGTTTGCGATAGAGTACCCGGAGTGTGCCGCTTGTTACTTCGAATCGCTAGGTTTTGCGGATCATCAGCAAGGCAAGTAACACTTTGATCATACTTTTCATTACCCAGTTTTATTGCATTAGATCAATCCTCAAACATTGCATGATTAGGATCTAATTAAATTGTGGGTATTGGGAAGTAGTTGAGGTAGAACCTATTACCTGTATTTTTATCAAACCCTTGGGAGTTACTTCCACGTTGCTATTATTATTGCCATGCTATGCTCGTAGACGTGGATTGGGTTTGAGTGAAATTCATGACAGATGTGAGATTGTTAATAATGGTTTACTTAAGGTGGCAACTAAAACTCACATCTGGGTGGATTGAGGTACCTGGGTATTCCAGGATTGCCTGTTTTTCTTTTGGACCGCCACCCAGGTTCAAAGGGATCATAAGATTATTCATGCTAGAAACTTCCGTGTGCAGCTGCAAGCTATTATGGGCTCTAGCATAGTTGATTAAGTTGTGTGAACTCTTACAGTGGTAGACTAGCAGATGTAGGGGAAAGTAGGTGTAACTGTCTACCCATACGTAAGGTGCAAACACTTCTGAAAGACTGTGTCTTGGTCATCCGTTACTCAAACACCATGTAGTGCGAGTAATCCAACGGAGGAGATCAAGTCTTGTGGGGAAAAGTGCACAAACCTCTGCAGAGTGTACAAACTAATCATGGTTAGCCGTGTCCCCGGTTATGGACAACTTGAGTATCTAGTACCTGGATTATCATGTGAATCTCATCACTATGTTACTTCTAATTAATTTTGTTGGGTTATTGATGACATTTAATTGGGATTGAGATGCTGTCAACCATCTCAATGTTTCACAACCACCATGATAGTTAAATAAAATTTATTCCTTTGACGTAGGATAAAATTGGCTTTTCGCGAAAACTGTAACCATAGAGCTTTCCACCAGCCATATATGCATGTAGTATAGCCTTACTATTGTTCATTATTCTCTATGTGTTACATTGCCAGCATATCCTATGTGCTGACCCGTTTCCGGGCTGCAACGTTTCATGTTGCAGACTTTTCAGACGACGAGTAAAGTGCCTTAGGTCGTGGTCTTATACTCAGTGATGCCGCTGGAGTTGATGGACTCACTTATCTTCCAAGTCTTCCGCTGTTATCGTTATTAGATGGCCTTAAGCCATGTTTATCATACTTAATCTCTTCGGAGATATTCGATGTAATAAGTGTGTGATTGCTACTCTGTTATAAATCCTCCATTTGTATTGTGCGTGTCAGCATTACTGATCCAGGGATGACACTGGTGCACAGCAGCACAGACCATTTGAGGTCTGGTCGCTACACAAAAGCATAGTGCCCACAAAAGTTAGATAAATGTGAAGCTTTTGAGTGTGTGAGAGGACCTGGTGCTTCAATGTCATCGATAATCTTTTCAACTTGCACTTCTTTTGCAACGCAAGGATGAGCTAGTTGTCGTCGAGGAATTTGATCAGCATTTTCTTCAGCACCATTTTCTTCAGGTGCATTAGCTCGACGTTCTTCACGTTCTGGAATGAATTCTTCAGCAGATTCTTTGGTAGGAATGACATCCTCAGTAGCCTTGAACTTGATAGTTTCCTTAGGTGTTGGTTCATCTATCACAGAGGGTAGGTGCTCTCTTTGCGAGCCATTAGTTTCATCGAACCGCACATCTACAGTTTCAACAACCTTGTGAAGAACGTTGTTGAAGACTCTGTAGGCGTGCGAGTCCTTTCCGTAACCAAGCATAAAACCTTCATGTGCTTTTGGTGCAAATTTAGCATTGTGATGAGGATCTCTAATCCAACATTTAGCACCGAAGACTTTGAAAGAACTCACATTGGGTTTCTTGTCAGTGAGGAGTTCATAGGCAGTCTTGTTGAAGAATTTGTGAAGATATACCCTGTTGATGATGTGGCACACAGTATAAATTGCATCAATCCAGAAGTGACGAGGTGTCTTGTACTCAACAAGCATAGTGCGAGCCATCTCAACAAGAGTTCTGTTCTTGCGCTCCACGACGCCATTCTGTTGAGGAGTGTAAGGAGCAGATAACTCATGAGTAATACCAAGTTCATCAAGATAGTCATCAAGACCATAATTCTTGAACTCAGTTCCATTGTCAGTTCTGATGTGCTTGATTTTCACACCGAAGTTGGTTGAAACCCTCGAGGAAAATCGTTTGAAGACTTCCTGCACTTCATGTTTGTAAGTGACAATATTTACCCAAGTGTAACGAGAGTAATCATCAACAATAACAAAGCCATAGAGAGATGCATCATTTGTGACTGCTGAGTAATGGTTCGGACCGAAGAGATCCATATGAAGCAATTCAAATGGTCGAGTAGTGGTCATGATAGTCTTTGCTGGATGCTTAGCCTTTGTCATCTTTCTAGCTTCACAGGCTCCGCATAAGTGATCCTTCAGGAATTTGACATTCTCAATGCCAATGACCTGCTTCTTCTTCGCAAGCGTGTGCAAATTCCTCATGCCTGCATGACCAAGTCGTCGATGCCATAGCCAGCCTTCTGAAGCTTTTGCAAGTAGGCACACGACTGGTTGCGGTCCTGTATAGAAATCAACAATATACAAGTCTCCTCTCCTAACGCCTTCGAAGACTTTGGAATTGTCAGCTTCCATAACCACAACACAACGATACTTGCCAAAGACAACAACCATATCAAGATCACAAAGCATTGAGACAGATTTAAGGTTGTATCCTAAGGACTCGACAAGCATGACTTTGTCCATGTGTCGATCCTTTGTGATCGCAACCTTACCTAGACCCAATACCTAACTTTTGCCTTTGTCAGGAAAGATGATATGCTTCAGATGTGATGGTGATAATGGAGCATCAACCAATAGATTCTTGTCACCAGTCATGTGATTTGTACATCCACTATCGAGGACCCACTCAGTGGCTTTGGGTTGATCATCCTGTAGATGAATTAGTGCAGCTTACGAACTTCATATACTTCATCAGTGAAGAATATGACATCAATTCATCAGATCAATTTCATCAAGCAATAGAACAGATAAAGCAGTAGGAGGATGTGAGAAATGGAAGTTCATTTCTTCATGATTAGCCTGCGTCCTTTCAGGAACTTTTCAGGTCTCCAGCAAATTCTTCAGACGTTTGAGCACGTCTGGAGACCTGACCCTGCATAAGAGATTAGTCATTTTTCTTCACCACCCACATCTGAAGGGGTGGCAAAGAGTTCATCACCCTGCGAGCTCCATACGAGAAAGGTGGCATAGAAGCCAATCCATTTCGTTTCACATAAGAGGAGTTAGGGTAAGCATATGAATAAGGAGAGAAATTCTTCGAGGACTTATGAACATAATGATTAGAAGAATAATGCTCATATTCATAGCCCTTAGCTCTTCCCTGCGAAACAGAGCTGTTAGCACGATGATGTTCATATGAGGACTTTGATCCTTTTGAGGAATATGTTCCACGTGAGGAATTCGATCCGTATGAGGACTTGGATCCATATGAAGAATTTGGTCCATATGAAGAATTTGATCTGGGGTTCCTATTCTTCACAGGTGGTGTCATGAGGACATTCACCTGAAGACTTTCAAGGCACCTTTTGGGAACCCAGATTTTCTTCATAGGAGAACCGTTCCTGCAGTTAGTGCCAACATATCTAGCAAATACTTCACCATTCTGATTTTTAAACAGTTTATAGTTGGAGTCAAATGACTCATCAGAAGAATGAGAAGATTCACATGTAAAGCCAGATAAATTAGATGGATCAACTGGAGGTCCCTTTGCAGCAACCCATGAGGTTTTGGGGTACTGCTCAGGCTTCCAATATGTACCATCAGCATTGAGTTTCCTCTCAAAGGCAATACCCTCTTTCCTAGGGTTCCTGTTGAGGATACGCTTTTTAAGCACATCACAAAGAGTCTGATGCCCTTTGAGGCTTTTGTACATGCGTGTCATGTACAATTCCTTCAGCCCTGCATCGTCAGTGATACTAGCAATGTCCTCAGATGAGGAATTAGTGATAGCAGAGACAGTTGAAGAATTTGTAGCATTAGAAGCATTTGAACATTCAGGTGAAGAATTAGCAAATTCACGTTCAATGCATTTCAAACATGGAGGAACAAATTCTTCCTGAGCAGCGCTGATTTGTTGAGCAAGTAATTAATCGCGCTCCTTCTGAAGATCTTCATAACTCACTCTTAGCTTCTCAAGATCTTGCTTTCTTTGAAGAAATTGATAAGAAAGCTTCTCATGATCAGATAAGAGAGTGTTATGATGACCTTGAAGGTTGTCAAACCTAGTCTGAAGTCTCTGAAGATTTTCAGTCAAGGTTTTAGTGCGATCCGTTTCTTCACCCAACATATCATCACTTTTGTCTAGCATGTTTTGAACCTTTTCAAAAGTCCTTTGTTGTTGCACAGCAATCTTAGCAAGTTTAGAGTAGCTGGGCTTGAGGTTTTCATCAGATTCATTCTCACTAGATTTAGAGGAGGTATATTTGAGTACCTTGGCACCCTTTGCCATGAAGCAATAGGTGGGAGCGTAGTCATCATTGCCTTCATCAGCCTTGTTGGTGAAGTCATTTTCTTCAGAGTTGAAGATAGACTTGCTGACGAATGCAGTAGCGAGAGCTAGACTCGCTACTCTAGACTCGGACTCCTCAGATGCCTCCTCTTCCTCATGTTCCTCAGATTCAGCTTCAGAGTCCATTTCCTTGCCAGTGAATGCCCGAGCCTTCTTGGAGCTGCTCTTCTTGTGAGATGAAGACTTTGAGGATTTTGATGATGAAGATTTTGAGGATTTCTTCTTTTTCTTTGCTTCATCAGAACTGTAATCCTGGTATTTCTTCTTCTTTGATTCCTTTTCCCACAAAGGACAATCTTGAATGTAGTGTCCAGGTTTCTTGCATTTGTGACAAAGCCTTTTCTTGTAGTCACTGGATGAGGAATCATTGCTCCTTGAGGATCTTCCAAAGCGACCACATCTTGAGAACTTTTGAAATTTCTTCACGAGCGGTGCTAGTTCCTGGCTCAGTTCTTCAGGATCACCAAGGCTGCTGCCAGAGTCTTCATCTTCAGACTCAGAAACTACCTTGGCCTTCAGTGCACGTGATCTGCCATAGCTCGAACCATAGAGGTCTCTCTTTTCAGCAAGCTGGAACTCAGGAGTATTTAGCCTTTCGAGGATATCAGTGGGATCAAGTGACTTGTAATCAGCATGTTCTTGTATCATCAATGCCAGAGTATCAAATGAGGAATCAAGCGATCTCAACAATTTCTTCACCACCTCATGGTCGGTGATGTCAGTGGCACCAAGCGCTTGAAGCTCATTTGAGATGTCAGTGAGGCGATCGAAGGTTTGTTGAACATTTTCATTGTCGAGTCTTTTGAAGCGGTTGAAGAGATTGAGAAGAACATCAACTCGAGAGTCACGCTGAGTTGAGACTCCTTCATTCACTTTGGACAGCCTATCCCAGATAAGCTTAGCAGTTTCCAAAGCACTCACTCTTCCATACTGTCCTTTGCTCAGATGGCCACATATGATATTCTTCGCTTGAGAATCGAATTGCTTGAATCTCTTCACATCGGTAGCGTTCAGTGAGGGTGAGACAGAGGGAACACCATTTTCCACAACATACCAGAGATCGTTATCAATTGCCTCAAGATGCATTCGCATCTTATTCTTCCAGTAGGGGTAGTCTGTCCCATCGAAGGTAGGACACGCAGCAGAGACCTTGATCATACCTGCGGTCAACATAACTAAAACTCCACGCGGTTAGACCAAGATCACACAGAACAAGGGAGTACCTTGCTCTGATACCAATTGAAAGTGTGTTATATCGACTAGAGGGGGGTGAATAGGCGATTTTTATGAATTCTTCACTAAGGAATTTGCGGGTGAGGAAATTCCTTAGCGAAGAACTACTTGCAGCGGAATAAGTACTCAAGAGTAAGCATAGCAGAACATAGGCATGGTCATCATGATGAAATGAAGACAAACACAGAGTATAGAAAGTGTAAACACAGGATAGCACAGGATGAAGACAAACAGACTGAAGAAATTGAACTGAGGAAATTGAGAAAGTCTTCTGTCAAAGTCTTCAAACACAGATATGACAAGCACACAACACAATAATGAGGAAATGAAAGAGTTGAGGAAATAGAACCAGTAAGCTTGGTGAAGACAATGATTTGGTAGACCAGTTCCAACTGCTGTCTCAGTTGTACATCTGGTTGGAGCGGCTAGGTATTTAAACCTGAGGACACACAGTCCCGGACACACAGTCCTCACTGCATTCTCCTTGAACTAAGGTCACACAGACCTCGTCCAATCACTCGTGGTAAGTCTTCAGGTGACTTCCGAACCTTCACAAACTCGGTCACTCAGCGATCCACAATTCCTCTTGGATGCTCTAGACCATGACGCCTAACCGTCTGGAAGAAGCACAGTCTTCAAAGGTAACACGCGTCGGATCCACGCAGGATCAATCTCTTAAGTGATGCTCAATCACTTTGGGTTTGTAGGTGTTTGGGTTTGGGATTTCCTCACTTGATGATTTTCGCTCAAAGTCCTCGGAGGATGGGATGCTCTCAAATGACAAATGTCAGTTTCTCTCGGAGCAGCCAACCAGCTAGTGGTTGTAGGGGGCGGCTATTTATAGCCTAGGGAGTAGCCCGACATGATAAGACATAAATGCCCTTCAATGATATGACCGTTAGGTGGGTAGATATTTTGGGACAGCTGGCGCATAGCACATTCAACGGTCGGAAATTTGAGTATCAAATTCCTCAGGGCTATCATGTTCCTCACTTTGTAGGCAATCCGCACTGGCGAATTCCTAACTCCTCAGTCAGAACAAATTCCTCAGACCAGAAGAACTTCTCTCTGTCACTGAAGAATATGACTGAACTGTATGAGATTTCCAATGGTTTCACTCGATGGGATTGGTAGGTGTAGGATTTTGAGTTGAGCATCACATGGAAATTTTTCCTTAGTATTTCCTCGACCCCCTTTAACAGTACGGTGTTTCCTATGACTCAAGAAAGAGAAAATGAAACTACGAAAACAAAAGTCTTCACGCTTCATGTTCCTCAAATGAATACCAAGTCTTCAAGGTCACACCAATTTCTTCACTTTCAAAGTCTTCAGAAAGTCTTCAGAAATCCAAAGTCTTCAGTCGAAGAACTTCATTTTTGGGGTCGACTTTCTCTGTAAATATCAAACTCCTCATAGACTTATAGACCGGTGTACACTCATAAACACATTAGTCCCTTAACCTATAAGTCTTCAATACACCAAAATCACTAAGGGGCACTAGATGCACTTACAAAACGCTTCCGCTTACGGTCTACGAGGGTACGTAGACACACTCTTGCCCTCATTGCTATGCGTCTCCATAGATAGATCATTGCGTGTGCATAGAATTTTTTGTTTTCCATGCAACGATTCCCAACACTTGATCGAGGCAAGATGTGCTCGCTGAGCACATCGAAGCCTCCCACGCGTCTCGTCCGTCGCTCCCGGAGATCTTAGCGTAGTCCCGCCCCTGCCTCGACCTCCACCCACGCCGCCCCTTGTCCTTGTCATCGCTAGAGCTGGAGAGTGTCACCACGACATGACTGGAGCTTCCGGTCTCTGCGTCTTGGCGGGCGCACTTGCTCGGTGGCACATGGACGTGGTCGCCATGGGTTTCACCCATGCCATTGGTATGTCTCCATCGTATCTATTTTTCCAAACACTTTTTCTTTTTTTGGACTCTAATTTGCATGATTTGAATGAAACTAATCCGGACTAACGCATTTTCAGAAGAACTACCATGGAGATCCATCGGAGGGGGCCACCAGTTGCTCACAAGGAAATAGGGCGTGCGTACCCCCCAGAGCATGCCCTGATTCCTTGTGTTTGTATGGTTGTGGGGGAGTAAACTTTTCATTTTTACATGGGAACCGCCAATAATGTGTTTAGCATGGAAGGTATTGAAATCCTTTGTCGTGACGTTGACAGGAAAAGCACACCACCCAAAATTGTATTCATCTCTGATTGAAGTTTTGAGCTCTGGCACCTCTGCAAATCTCTGCTTCCCTCTGCGAATGGGCCTTTCTATTTACTTTCATGTTATTTACTTTTATTATTGAGTCATCACCTTCTTATTCAAAGCACCAATTTGGAGAGCTCAATTTTCATTCTTAGTTTAACTTGCATTGTGTCTAATTAATGTCGGATATGAGCATGACTGGATCTCTTCTACCTTGAATTACAATGTTTAGTCGCTGCTTGGAGTTCAGAGGTGCTCTGTATTTTTGTTTTATGGTCTCAGAAAGGGCTAGCGAGATACCATGTTATCATATTATATCATGATTATTTTCACAAAATGTTGGCATCTGAGATATGTTATTGTTGCTCGTTAGTTGATTATGCCATTGATATGAGTAAATGTGAGTTCTAAGTATTATCATTCACATGGTTAGTTCATGATCTTTGCTACAAAATTGGTTACTATTTAAGTTTATATACAGATACAAGAACAAAAGAGTTTGTAAAAGTTTTTCTTTATCACTTTCATTTTGTCAATTGAATTGCCTTAGGACAAGCAATGAGTTAAGCTTGGGGGAGTTGATACATCTCCATCATATCTACTTTTCCAAGCAGTTTTGCTCTTGTTTTGGACTCTAATTTGCATGATTTGAATGGAACTAACCCGGACTGATGCTATTTTCAGTAGAACTACCATGGTGTTGTTTTTGTGCAGAAATAGAAGTTCTCGAAATCAGACAAAACTTCGCTGAGATTTTTTATTGAATCAATAAAATCTGGAGCGAAGATCCACTGAAGGGGGGGGGGGCACCAGTTGCTAACAGGGCAACAAGGCACGCCTAACCCCTGAGGGCGCGCCCTGATACCTTGTGGGTCCAACAAACGACCGCATGACCTAATTCCAAGCCTATAAATTTTGTTTCCCCGAGAAAAATAAGAGAAGAAGTTTCATCAGGTGGAGCCGCCGCCACCTCCTATTCTTCATCAGAAGGGCTATTGTGGAGTCCGTTCGGGGATCCGGAGAGGGGGATTCGTCGCCAACATCATCACCAATCCTTCTCCATCAACAATTCCATGATGCTCACCACTGGGAGTGAGTAATTCCTTCGTAGGCTTGCTGGACGGTGATGGAGTAGGATGAGATTTATCATGTAATCGAGTCAGTTGTTAGGCACGTATTGTATTGTTGCCATCGAGGATAAAAAGATGGGGTTTTCATCATATTGCTTGAGTTAATTCCTCTACATCATGTCATCTTACTTAATGCGTTACTCCGTTCTTTATGAACTTAATACTCTAGATGCATACTGGATAACGGTGGATGTGTGGAGTAATAGTAGTAGATGCAGAATCATTTTGGTCTACTTGACATGAACGTGATGCCTATATTCATGACCATTGCCTTAGATATCGTCATAACTTTGCACTTTTCTATCAATTGCTCGGCAGTAATTTGTTCACCCACCATATTATTTGCTATCTTGAGAGAAGCCTCTAGTGAAACCTATGGGCCCCGGGTCTATTTTCCATCATATAAGTTTTGGATCTTCTATTTTCCATCATATAAGTTTCTGATCTACTATTTTGCAATCTTTTACTTTCCGATCTATAAACCAAAAATATTTACTTTACCATTTATCTATCTCTATCAGATGTCACTTTTGCAAGTAACCGTGAAGGGATTGACAACCCCTTTATCGCATTGGGTGCAAGTTGTTTGATTGTTTGTGCAGGTATTCGGTGATTTGTGCATTGTCTCCTACTGGATTGATACCTTGGTTCTCAAACTGAGGGAAATACTTATCTCTACTTTGCTGCATCACCCTTTCCTCTTCAAGGGAAAAACCAAGGCAAGCTAAAGAAGTAGCACTAAGTTACTACTTTTGTTGCTGCTGTTACAATCACTACAAAACTGCTACTGTTAGTGTCACCGTTACTATTTCTACTGTTACTACAGCTATCAAACTATCATACTACCGTGCTACTAAACACTTTGATGCAGATATTTAGTTCTCCATGTGTGGTTGAATTGACAACTCAACTGCTAAAGCTCATAAATATTCTTTGGCTCCCCTTCTGTCGAATCAATAAATTTGGGTGAAAAACTACCCTCGAAGACTGTCGCAATCCCATATATATGTGGGTTATCAGCCGCCATGGCTGGATCCGATGACCCTAGATCTGCTAGAGATGGAGAAAAAGGAGAGGAGAGGCGCGAGAAATTACTCACCGGAGTTGGCGAAGCCTAGCAGTGGAGGACACAAATCGCGACGGAGGGGATCCGGGGGGTTAACCCTAAATGCCCCGCGGTACCGTTCATATAGGGGTTGTTTGGATCATTGCTCTGAGACGCCATGCCAAAATATTCGTCGTTGACCCAGCCTAGGTGCTCATTTGAATGGAGGCCAATTAATTGTTGTGCCCACACCTTCGTAGCATCCACAGTTCAATTTCCAGCCAACTTTTTGGCAAGGCGTTGGTTGGCAAATCATGCGCCAATTTTTTGCCAAGCTCTCGATTGGCATAGCCAGCGCTGGCACAAACCAAACAGCCCCATAGTGGCAGAAGGGGCTGATACGTCCCAAATGTATCTACTTTTGCAAACACTTTTGCTTTTATTTTGGACTCTAGTTTGCTTGATTTGGATGGAACTAACTTGGACTGACGCTGTTATCAGCAGAATTGCCATGGTGTTATTTTTGTGCAGAAATAAAAGTTCTCGTATTGAGCTGAAAATTTACGAAGATTATTTCTGAAAAATATAAAAAATATTGGCGAAGAGACCTACTGGAGGGGGGCCACCCACGAGCCATGAGCTCAGGGGCGTGCCCACCCCAAGGCTCATCCTGTGAGCTTGTGGGCCCCTCAAGCCTCCGGCTGCCCTAATTCCAACTCCATAAATACTGTTTCGTGAAGAAAAAGTCAAAGAGAAAGTTTTATCAGGTTTTGCGAGACAGAGCCTGCGCCACTTCTTGTTCTTCATCGGGAGGGCTGGTCTGGAGTCCGTTCGGGGCTCGGGAGGGTGGAATTCGCCACCGTCGTTGCTACTTGAAAGCTGCATTGCAATTTCCTTGAATAGGAGACGATGATGCAGTTTAGTCGAGATAAGTATGTCCCTCAGTTAAGAACCAAGGTTATCAATCCAGTAGGAGAACCACACAAAACCTCGTTAACAGCACCTACACACACAAAAGCAAATACTTGCACCCAACGCGATCAAGGGGGTTGTCAATCCCCTTTGCGGTTATTTGCAAGGATCAAATCTCGTAGTGGTAGATAGATAAAATAAATAAAAAATAAAATAATGGCAATAAAATTGTAGCAAGGTATTTTTGGATTTTATATATAATAAAAGTAGACCCCAGGGCCAATGTATTCACTAGAGGCTTCTCTCTCAAACAAAGGCATACAGTGGGTAAACAAATTACTATTGGGCAATTGATAGAAAAGCGCATAGTTATTACGATATTCAAGGCAATGATCATGTATATAGGCATCACGTCCGAGACAAGTAGACCGCCTGCCTGTATCTAGTACAATTAGTCCACCCATCGACCGCTCTCCAGCATGCACTGGTACAACGAGGTGCTATACAAATGGTTTTTAACCCCTTTTTGTGACGGCGTTATGAACCGTCGCCTAGTGAGTGACTGCGATAGGGGGGGTCCTTCCCACACGACCCAAAAACCGTCGGGGATATTGTCGGTGTACAAAAGTAGGGGCCTTTCTGTACCCCTTTACTTGTGCACGGGCAGTCGTAGCCACACCTGCGGCCATGCTTGGTGGGGCAGAGGAAGGAAAGGTGCGAGACTGCCAAGGCAGCACTTGAGCCAGAGGCATGAAGAGCAAAGGGGCAAGATGGACTTCCCCCGGCAACACCCTTGCCGGGGCGGCCTACATAGCCCCGGCAAGAGCCTTGCCGGGGCGACTTGCCCAACACCAGCAAGGCCACCACCCTTGAGCCTGAGAGTTCTGACACCATCGACAACGTCGAGACCAAGACTCAGGGGCGCTTGCGTGGTGCCATGCAGATCTTTGTGAAGACCAAAGGCATGCGAGTCTAGATAAGAACCAGAAGACAAAGACGCCCAACAAGATCCTTGCCGGGGACGGCCGAAGACCCCCGGCAAGATCCTTGCTGGGGACGGCCGTGAGACCCTGGCAAGACCCTTGCCGGGGGCATCTGCAGGGCCGCGGCTAGGCCCGCACCTACCAAAGTTTCACTGCCCCGCGGCCGTTCCGACGCGGCAACCAGCCCGCCAACTAGGCCAGCGCTGCGTGGCAGCATGCAGCTTCTAGGCCAACTAGTCAAGCACCTGCATGGTGGCATGCAGATCTTCGTGAAGGCCCTGTCACCGCACCAGCACAGCGACCAGCCAGCCAGCATGGCGCTGCATGCCTCGTCAGCTTAGACGCGCGTCGAAGCAAGACAAGGCGGCGACGGACGAGACGATCTCTGTTGCCGTCCCCGATAAAGCAAGAGGGCACGTAGGCAGCGCATTAAATGTGTTTTGTCCTACGATGTCACGCGATAAACTTGTACACTGTAGATACTTTCCACCTCCTGTGTGCCGCTGTGGCGACCCCTTTGACATATAAAAGGAGGCCCGAGGCGTAGTATGGAAGGATTCGGACTTTTTGGACTGGGCACGCATAGTAGCTAGTCCAAGAACTGAAGAACACAAGAGGAACACAGACAAGCAGGACTAGGGTTTTACGCATCATTTGCAGCCCGAACCTGGGTAAAAAATCCCCTCGCGCTGATCGCTATACCTGCTCCTTGCACAACTCTTCACCCCCGCCAACCGTAGAAGGGGTCCTCGGGATCCCATAGGTGTCGTTCGCCCCGACATCTTTAGCACGCCAGGTAGGAGGCATGAGGCTGTGAAAATCTGGTCTAGAAGTTAGCGCATCGACTCCTTCATCATGATGGCTCCGAAGAAGAAGGCGGCCCCTCGTTTGGAGCCGGTCTGTCCGCGCCAGTGCGGGCAAGTGACAGTGCACACGCTGGCGGCGGAGGAGGTCAAAATCATCCCCATCACTCTAGTGCCATCAGCCAGGCAAGCGGTGTCGTCTGCAGCCGCAACAACCATCCGCATGGCGACGAAAAAGCTAAGTCACGCAAAACCTTGAGCAATTTCCTTTTTATAGGGTTATTTTCCTCGAAAGATTTTGCTCCTTGTATGGAGAACCTGCACGCAAAGGAACCCTTCCGCTATTGGCAACGCCCTTGTTCTGTTTCGAGTCCGCTCAACAGTTCAAGCGGTTGCGCCGAGAATGGCAAGGTGGCTTTCCCAGCAGCAAGCGCCCCCGGCAGGCTGCTAAGGATCCGTTCCCTAAAGCGTCACAGCACGGGTTTACGCGCCGGCAAACCTATGCAACTAAACGTAGGGTGCGCACATAGAAAGAAAGATCAAACAGGAAGATAGCACACACTATTTCAGAATACTGCAAAGTTATATTACATCAGTGGTTGCCATGGTTCTAACTTAAGATAAAATTTTCTTGGGTATGAACTCACAGCGGCAATGAGAAACGGGGTGGCTAGTCCCGGCGCTGGCCTTCCGACCTCTTGACTCCGTCAACACAGCTGATGATGGGCTCGATACGCTCTTCGAGTGCCTTGAGGTCCGCATCCTCCGGCAAACTCTCAAGCGCATTGGCGAAGTCGACGCTGGGTTCTAGAACGCCACCTTGGTGAGCACCTTGGTCAGGGCGCCCCGGCAAAGCTTCCAAGCCTCATTGGCCAGATAAGTCGCTCGACTGGAGCGGAGCTGCTCCAGGGCATCAAGGACGCGCTCGAAGAACAAGGTCAGCCTGGAACTGGGGCTTATGTTTGCCTCCGGGGAGTACCTGAAGTCCGGCATGCCCATGACGGCTAGCTGCATGATGAGCCTCTCTGCAATGTCGATGAGGCGGCTGGTCCAGAGATTCGTGTTGTCCACATAGTCGTTGTGGACAGCGGCAGCATTCTGCAGCAGCTGCTTCTCGTCCTCAAGGGCCTTGTTCAGGGTCTCCTCATGGGCCCTGACCTCCAAAAGCGTCCCCTCCAAGGTGTCCAGCTCCAGCTTCAGGTCATCGATGGAATCGTTGGCCTCCGAGAGCAGCTTGGTCTTGTCGAAGATGGTGACCTGCACATCCGCCAGAGTGCGGTTGCTCATGTCCCTATCCTTCATCAGCTTTGAGATCTCCTCCTTCAACTCCTCCCGCTCCAGCTCCAGCTTCTCCACCTTGCCGGCTTGGTCCAGGGCCAGAGCATCAAGTGCATCTTTGTGCTTTCGCTCCAGCTGCTGGGTCCGCTGCGCGACGAGCTTATCGATTTCCTCGTCCTTGCCACGGAGCGTGGCGGCAAGATCCTATTCACGAGCAATGAGGTCTTCCTCTTGGGTGTCCAACAGAGCTTGTTGCTGCCTCCGGTCAGCTTCGTCCTTGGCGGCATGTTCCTTCGCCGCCTCTTGGGCTTTCTCGATGTCGGCCTGCTTCAGGAGGAGCTCTCGCTTGCGCTCATCCAGCTGATCCTTGGTAGCCCTCAGTTCCTGCCGGGCCTCGCCGAATCAGACTTGCATCTGAGCGACGCACTCCTGCAAATCTGCTTCTGCCTTATCCACGGCCGCCGTCCTAGAGTTCACCTTATCCTGGCAGGCACGGTGGAGCGCCTGAAGCTTCTGGAAATAGGCGCTCATGGCCCGGAGGAGCTGCTTCTCTTGGGAACCACCGCCGCTGGTGCTCGGTTCATCGACAACCTGGAGCCCGGCGGCGGCGAGGGCCTCATCATCGAAAACCTCCCCTTCGGCTGGCGCTGTGGTGCTTGCCGTCCCCGGGAGGCAGACGAACAGATCATCGCCCACCTTCAAGTACTTGCCCGGGGCGGGGGCTGTAGAGGAGGATGGTTGGTCATCGGCCACCTCCTCCCCGGCGGCCCCCTTGGCGGCCTCCTCGGCAGGAGCCTTGCCGGACTCCCCGGCAGGCCCCTCGGCGGCCTCCTCGGTAGCAGCCTTGCCGGCCTCCCTAGCAGGCTCCTTGGCAGCCTCCTCGGTGGCGGACTTGGCCGCCTCCCCGGCAGCGATCCTGGTGGCCTCGGCTTTGGCATCCTTGGCGACCTCCTTGATGACAGCGTCGACCTCCATCTGGTCCGTCGAGGGAGGGTTTGGAAACCAGAAAGGAGAATGAAGCAAGGCCAAAATCAAAGTTCAGAACAAAGAAAAGAAAGAACATCGTGTGGCAGAGATAGGAAGGGCGGGAGGCAGGCAGCTTACCGTGCCGAGCTGAGGAGAAGTGGTTCCCTCCCCGCCGATGTTCGTTGCCGGGACGGAGCCACCAGCGCCCATGCTTGCCCCCTCTTCCATCGTGCACGTGGGCTCGGCTGTAGATGCCCTTGCCGGTGACACCCCTCTGGGTGGCGTGGTCGACGGGGGCAGCGTATCAGGGGCGGCCCTCAGCGGCTCCTCCTGTTGCTGCTCTCCTCCTGCGAACCCGGCAAGGTCAGCGCCAAGGATACACACCCCAACGCCCGTTGATGGGGAGTGAATAACAGACTCATGCTGGGGGCTGGAGCAGGGGCTGCGCTGAGGGTTGTTGTCCGGGCTGATGCACCAATGCTGGCGTGCGCGGGGCGCTCGCCGGGGGCTCGTTGCCCGTCGAAGCCTTGGCTCTCTTCGCCGCCCTCTGGGCCAGCGTCTCCATGTCACTGTGAAGATAAGACCAAGTCAGGGAAAGATAGCGCAGGCGGAGGATCAGGAGATGATGAGGGGCAAGGTGCTTACTCGTCCTCCTCTTCCTCTTCGGGCTAAAGGACCCAAGATCGAAATCGGCCTCCAGGGCGGGGTCCGCGAGGGGAGGAGAAGGGGATGGGGTCCTAGGCCGCTTGGATGAGGAGGAGGCGGCGGCCGCAACCCTCGTCTGGCGTACGGGCTGCGGTTGGGCCCATTGCCTCCGCGCGGTCTTGCCGGCTCGGACCGGCTCGCCGGAGCCAGCCCGTCGTAGGACGCGTTTCTTCCCTTGGGCCGAGGAGTCATCCGCACCGGTCTCCTCTTCGGCCGACTCCTCGACCGCTTCTTCAACAAGGGGAACCCCAACGCCTGTGTCGCTGGGCTCCCCGGCAGATCCCGTCCACTCGACAAACTCTTTCTCTTCTGCGACCACGTCGGCCTCGTCCTCCACCGTGCCGAGGCTGCCGGCTGCTACCTCATAAGCATGCGTTGGTTTTCCCTTGAAGAGGAAAGGGTGATGCAGCAAAGTAGCATAAGTATTTCCCTCAGTTTTGAGAACCAAGGTATCAATCCAGTAGGAGACAATGCACAAGTCACCTAGTACCTGCACAAACAATCAAGAACCTTGCAACCAATGCGATAAAGGGCTTGTCAATCCCTTCATGGTCACTCGCAAAAGTGAGATCTAATAAAGATAGTAAAGTAAATATTTTTGGTATTTTTGTTGTATAGATTGGAAAGTAAAGATTGCAAAATAGTAAACGAGATGCGATGTAAATAAAAGAGATGCAATATAATAAGAAAGAGACCCGTGTGCCATAGGTTTCACTAGTGGCTTCTCTCAAGATAGCATGTATAACGGTGGGTGAACAAATTACTGCTGAGCAATTGATAGAAAAGCGCATAGTTATGAAGATATCTAAGGCAATGATCATGAATATAGGCATCACGTCCGTGTCAAGTAGACCGAAACGATTCTGCAACTACTACTATTACTCCACACATCGACCGCTATCCAGCATACATCTAGAGTATTAAGTTCATAAGAACAGAGTAATGCATTAAGCAAGATGACATGATGTAGAAGGATAAACTCAAGCAATATGATACAAACCCCATCTTTTTATCCTCGATGGCAACAATACAATACGTGCCTTGCTGCCCCTACTGTCACTGGGAAAGGACACCGCAAGATTGAACCCAAAGCTAAGCACTTCTCCCATTGCAAGAAAGATCAATCTATTAGGCCAAACTAAACCGATAATTCGAAGAGACTTGCAAATATATCAAATCATGCACATAAGAATTCAGAGAAGAACCAAATAATATTCATAGATAATCTTGTTCATAAATCTACAATTCATCGGATCTCGGCAAACACACTGCAAAAGAGTATTACATCGAATAGATCTCCAAGAACATCGAGGAGAACTTTGTATTGAGAATCAAAGAGAGAGAAGAAGCCATCTAGCTAATAACTATGGACCCGAAGGTCTGTGGTAAACTACTCACGCTTCATCGGAGAGGCAATGGTGTTGATGTAGAAGCCCTCCGTGATCGATTCCCCCTCCGGCAGATCGCCGGAAAAGGCCCAAAGATGGGATCTCACGGGTACAGAAGGTTGCGGCGGTGGAAAAGTGGTTTCATGGCTCTCTGCGATCGATCTAGGGTATAAGAGTATATATAGGCAAAAGAAGTACACCGGTGGAGCTACGAGGGGCCCATGAGGGTGGGGGCGCACCTACCCACCCTAGGCGCGCCCTCCTGCCTCATGGCCGCCTCGTGGAGTTCCAGACTTCGACTCCAAGTCTTCTGGATTGCTTTCGGTCCAAGAAATATCATCGCGAAGGTTTCATTCCGTTTGGAGTCCGTTTGGTATTCCTTTTCTGCGAAACTCTAAAATAGGCAAAAAAACATAAATTGGCACTGGGCCTTCGGTTAATAGGTTAGTCCCAAAAATAATATAAAAGAGCATATTAAAGCCCATTAAACATCCAAAACAGATAATATAATATCATGGAACAATAAAAAATTGTAGATATGTTGGAGACGTATCAAGCATCCCCAAGCTTAATTACTGCTCGTCCTCGAGTAGGTAAATGATAAAAACAGATTTTTTATGTGGAATGCTACCTAACATAATTATCAATGTAATTTTCTTTATTGCGGCATGAATGTTCAGATCCGAAAGATTCAAAACAAAAGTTTAATATTGACATATAAAAATAATAATACTTCAAGCATACTAATAAAGCAATCATGTCTTCTCAAAATAACATGGCCAAAGAAAGCTATCCCTACAAAATCATATAGTCTGGCTATGCTCTATCTTCATCACACAAGATATTTAAATCATGCACAACCCCGATGACAAGCCAAGCAATTGTTTCATACTTTTGATGTTCTCAAACTTTTTCAATCTTCACGCAATACATGAGCGTGAGCCATGGACATAGCACTATAGGTGGAATAGAATGGTGGTTGTGGACAAGACAAAAAGGGGAAGATAGTCTCACATCAACTAGGCATATCGATAGCTATGGAGATGCCCATCAATAGATATCAATGTGAGTGAGTAGGGATTTCCATGCAACGGATGCACTAGAGCTATATGTGTATGAAAGCTCAAAAAGAAATTAAGTGGGTGTGCATCCAACTCGCTTGCTCACGAAGACCTAGGGCATTTTGAGGAAGTCCATCATTGGAATATACAAGCCAAGTTCTATAATTAGAGATTCCCACTAGTATATGAAAGTGACAACATAGGAGACTCTCTATCATGAAGATCATGGTGCTACTTTGAAGCACAAGTGTGGAAAAATATAGTAGCATTGCCCCTTCTCTCTTTTTCTCTCATTTTTTTATTTGGGCCTTTCTCTTTTTTATGGCCTCTTTTTTTTCTTTTTATTTTATTTTTCGTCCGGAGTCTCATCCCGACTTGTGGGGGAATCATAGTCTCCATCATCCTTTCCTCACATGGTACAATGCTCTAATAATGATGATCATCACACTTTTATTTACTTACAACTCAAGAATTAGAACTCGATACTTAGAACAAAATATGACTCTATGTGAATGCCTCCGGCGGTGTACCTGGATGTGCAATGAATCAAGAGTGACATGTATGAAAGAATTATGAAGGTGGCTTTGCCACAAATATGATGTCAACTACATGATCATGCAAAGTAATATGACAATGATGAAGCGTGTCATAATAAACGGAACGGTGGAAAGTTGCATGGCAATATATCTTGGAATGGCTATGGGAATGCCATAAAAGGTAGGTATGGTGGCTGTTTTGAGGAAGGTAAATGGTGGTTTTATGGTACCGGCGAAAGTTGCACGGTACTAGAGAGGCTAGCAATGGTGGAAGGGTGAGAATGCGTATAATCCATGGACTCAACATTATTCATAACGAACTCACATACTTATTGCAAAAATCTATTAGTTATCAAAACGAAGTACTATGTGCATGCTCCTAGGGGGATAGATTGGTAGGAAAAGACCATCGCTCGTCCCTGACCACCACTCATAAGGAAGACAATCAAAAAATAAATCATGCTCCAACTTCATCACATAACGGTTCACCATACGTGCATGCTACGGGAATCACAAGCTTTAACACAAATATCTCTCAAATTCACAACTACTCAACTAGCATGACTCTAATATCACCATCTTCATATCTCAAAACAATCATAAGGAATCAAACTTCTCATAGTATTCAGTGCACTCTATATGAAAGTTTTTATTATACCCATCTTGGATGCCCATCATATTAGGACTAATTTTATAGCCGAAGAAAATTACCATGCTGTTCTAAAAGACTCTCAAAATAATATAATTGAAGGATGAGATATCAATAATTTCTATAAAATAAAACCACCACAGTGCTCTAAAAAGATATAAGTGAAGCACTAGAGCAAAATTATCTAGCTCAAAAGATATAAGTGAAGCACATAGAGTGTTCTAATAAATTCTGATTCATGAGTGTCTCTCCCAAAAGGTGTGTACAGCAAGGATGATTGTGGTAAACTAAAAAGCAAAGACTCAAATCATACAAGACGCTCCAAGCAAAACACATATCATGTGGTGAATAAAAATATAGCCTCAAGTAAAGTTACCGATAGACGAAGACGAAAGAGGGGATGCCTTCCGGGGCATCCCCAAGCTTAGGGTTTTGGTTGTCCTTTAATTTTACCTTGGGGTGCCTTGGGCATCCCCAAGCTTAGGCTCTTGCCACTCCTTATTCCAAAATCCATCAAATCTTTACCCAAAAACTTGAAAACTTCACAACACAAAACTTCAACAGAAAATCTCATGAGCTCCGTTAGTATAAGAAAATAAACCACCACTTTAAGGTACTGTAATGAACTCATTCTTTATTTATATTGGTGTTAAACCTACTGTATTCCAACTTCTCTATGGTTTTACCCCCCGATACTACTCATAGATTCATCAAAATAAGCAAACAACACACGGAAAACAGAATCTGTCAAAATAGAACAGTCTGTAGCAATCTGATTTGTTCGAATACTTTTGGAACTCCAAAAATTCTGAAAAACTAGGACAACCTGGATAATTTGTATATTGATCTTCTTCGAAAAGAATTAGAATTTTATCACGTTGTGGTGAATTTTAACAATTATTTTCGTGGGCACAAAGTTTCCTTCTTTTTCAGCAAGATCAAACAACTATCACCCAAGAAGATCCTATTGGATCTACTTGGCACAAACACTAATTAAAACATAAAACCACATCTAAACAGAAGCTAGATGAATTATTTAGTACTAAACAGGAGCAAAAGCAAAGAACAAAAATAAAATTGGGTTGCCTCCCAACAAGCGCTATCGTTTAACGCCCCTAGCTAGGCATAAAACCAAGAATAGATCTAGGTATTGCCATCTTTGGTATGCAATCCATAAGTGGCTCTCATAGTAGATTCATAAGGAAATTTAATTTTCTTCCTAGGAAAGTGTTCCATGACTTTCCTTAACAGAAATTGGAATCTAATATTTCATTCTTTCATGTCAATAATTGCACCAATCGTTCTAAGGAAAGGTCTACCAAGAATAATAGGACATGTAGGATTGCAATCTATATCAAGAACAATCAAATCTACAGGCACATAATTCCTATTTGCAACAATAAGAACATCATTAATCCTTCCCATAGGTTTCTTAATGGTGGAACCCGCAAGATGCAAATTTAAAGAACAATCGTCAAATTCACGGAAACCTAGCATATCACACAAAGTTTTTGGAATCATGGAAACACTAGCACCCAAATCACATAGAGCATAGCATTCATAATATTTAATCTTAATATTAATAGTAGGTTCCCACTCATCAAAAAGTTTTCTAAGGATAAAAACTTCTAGTTCAAGGTTTTCTTCATTGGATTGCATTAAAGCATCAACGATATGTTTAGTAAAAGCTTTATTTTGATTATAAGCATGAGGAGAATTTAACACGTACTGCAACAAGGAAATACAATCTATCAAAGATCAATTATCATAATTAAATTACTTGAAATCCAAAATAGTGAGTTCATTGCTACGTAAAGTTTTGACCTCTTCAATCCCACTTTTATTAATTTTTGCATCAAGATCTAAAAACTCCGAATCATTGGGACTCCTTTTAACTAAAGTTGACTCATCTCCAGTCCCATCTTTATCAAGATTCATATTGGAAAACAAAGATTTAATAGGAGTCACATCAATCACTTTTAGATCTTCATCATTATTATCATGAAAACTAGAAGAACACGCTTTCACAAGGCAGTCTTTTTTAGCACGCATCCTGGCGGTTCTTTGTTTGCACTCATCAATGGAAATTCTCATGGCTTTGAGAGACTCATTGATGTCATGCTTAGGTGGAATAGATCTAAGTTTCAAAGAATCAACATCAAGAGAAATTCTATCCACGTTCCTAGCCAACTCATCAATCTTAAGTAATTTTTCTTCAACCAAAGCATTGAAATTCTATTGCGTATTCATAAATTCTTTAACACTAGTCTAAAAATCAGAGGGCATCTTATTAAAATTTCCATAAGAATTGTTGTAGGAATTACCATAATTA
Organism: Triticum aestivum; assembly: GCF_018294505.1. Taxonomy (NCBI): domain Eukaryota; kingdom Viridiplantae; phylum Streptophyta; class Magnoliopsida; order Poales; family Poaceae; genus Triticum; species Triticum aestivum. Next base: position 255,207,173 of record NC_057808.1, on the reverse strand, counting down.
TTAGAGGAATTACTAGGAAACGGCCTAGAATTAAAGTTTCCTCTATACGCGTTGTTACCAAAATTGTTCCTACCAACAAAATTCACATCCATACATTCATTATTATTCTCAAGTAAAGTGGACAAAGGCATATCATTAGGATCAAAAGAAACACTTTTATTAGCAAACAATTTCATAAGTTCATCCATCTTTCCACTCAAAACATTAATCTCTTCAATCGCATGAACTTTTTTACAAGTGGATCTTTCGGTGTGCCATTGAGAATAATTAACCATAATATTGTCTAGGAGTTTAGTAGCTTCTCCTAAAGTGATTTCCATAAAAGTGCCTCCCGCGGCCGAATCTAAATGATTTCTAGAGGCAAAATTCAGTCCGGCATAAAAAAATTGTATAATCATCCACAAATTCAAACCATGTGTAGGGCAATTACGTATAATTAATTTCATCCTCTCCCAAGCTTGTGCAACATGATCATGATCAAGTTGCTTAAAATTGATAATATCGTTCCTAAGAGAGATGATCTTAGCAGGAGGAAAATACTTAGAGATAAAAGCATCCTTGCACTTATTCCATGAATCAATACTACTTTTAGGCAAAGAAGAGAACCACTTTTTAGCACGATCTCTAAGCGAAAACGGAAATAGATTCAATTTAACAATATCATTATCCACATCTTTCTTGTTTCGCATATCACACAAATCAACAAAGTTCTTAAGATGGGTAGCGGCATCTTCGCTAGGAAGGCCAGAAAATTGATCTTTCATAACAAGATTCAGCAAAGCGGTATTAATTTCACAAGATTCAACATCGGTAGTAGGAGCAATCGGAGTGCTAATAAAATCATTGTTGTTGGTATTGGAAAAGTCACATAATTTAGTATTATCTTGATCTATCGTGATAAACAATCAATCCAACACACAAGCACACAAGAAGCAAGCGAAAAGAGACGAATGGAAAAGGGGTGAAGAAAAGGCAAAGGTTTTCGAAAATCGGTTTAGAAGTGGGGGAGAGGAAAATGAGAGGTGAATGGCAACTAATGTAATGCGAGGGAGAAGAGTTTATGATGGGTACTTGGTATGTCTTGACTTGGAGAAGAGTTTATTAACCATGACTTTGCGAAGATCTCCCCGGCAACGGCGCCAGAAATCCTTCTTGCTGCCTCTTGAGCATGCGTTGGTTTTCCCTTGAATAGGAAAGGGTGATGCAGCAAAGTAGCGTAAGTATTTCCCTCAGTTTTGAGAACCAAGGTATCAATCCAGTAGGAGACAACGCACAAGTCACCTAGTACCTGCACAAACAATCAAGAACCTTGCAACCAATGCGATAAAGGGGTTGTCAATCCCTTCACGGTCACTCGCAAAAGTGAGATCTAATAAAGATAGTAAGTAAATATTTTTGGTATTTTTGTTGTATAGATTGGAAAGTAAAGATTGCAAAATAGTAAACGAGATGCGATGTAAATAAAAAAGATGTAATATAATAAGAAAGAGACCCGGGTGCCATAGGTTTCACTAGTGGCTTCTCTCAAGATAGCATGTATGACGGTGGGTGAACAAATTACTGCCGAGCAATTGATAGAAAAGTGCATAGTTATGAAGATATATAAGGCAATGATCATGAATATAGGCATCACGTCCATGTCAAGTAGACCAAAACGATTCTGCATCTACTACTATTACTCCACACATCGACTGCTATGCAGCATGCATCTAGAGTATTAAGTTCATAAGAACAGAGTAACGCATTAAGCAAGACGACATGATGTAGAAGGATAAACTCAAGCAATATGATATAAACCCCATCTTTTTATCCTCGATGGCAACAATACAATACGTGCCTTGCTGCCCCTACTGTCACTGGGAAAGGACACCGCAAGATTGAACCCAAAGCTAATCACTTCTCCCATTGCAAGAAAGATCAATCTAGTAGGCCAAACTAAACCGATAATTCGAAGAGACTTGCAAAGATATCAAATCATGCATATAAGAATTCAGAGAAGAACCAAAAATATTCATAGATAGTCTTGTTCATAAATCCACAATTCATCGGATCTCGGCAAACACACTGCAAAAGAGTATTACATCGAATAGATCTCCAAGAACATCGAGGAGAACTTTGTATTGAGAATCAAAGAGAGAGAGAAAAAGCCATCTAGCTAATAACTATGGACCCGAAGGTCTATGGTAAACTACTCACGCTTCATTAGAGAGGCAATGTTGTTGATGTAGAAGCCCTCCATGATCGATTCCCCCTCTGACAGATCGCCAGAAAAGGCCCCAAGATGGGATCTCACGGGTACAGGAGGTTGCGGCGGTGGAAAAGTGGTTTCGTGGCTGTCTGCGATCGATCTAGGGTATAAGACTATATATAGGCGAAAGAAGTATGTCGGTGGAGCTACGAGCGGCCCACGAGGGTGGGGGCGCGCCCTCCTGCCTCGTGGCTGCCTCGTGGAGTTCTAGACTTCGACTCCGAGTCTTCTGGATTGCTTTTGGTCCAAGAAAGATGATCGCGAAGGTTTCATTCCGTTTGGACTCCGTTTGGTATTCCTTTTCTGCGAAACTCTAAAATAGGCAAAAAAAACAGAAATTGGCACTGGGCCTCCGGTTAATACGTTAGTCCCAAAAATAATATAAAAGAGCATATTAAAGCCCATTAAACATCCAAAACAGATAGTATAATAGCATGGAACAATAAAAAATTATAGATACGTTGGAGACGTATCACCGGCCTCCTCGGCAAGTGCTGCCTCCTCCGCCCTGGCGGCGATGTACGCCAACTCTTCCTCACTGGTGGGGTGGATGAGCCGTGGCTCGTCATGAACATACCTCTCCGAGAAGTTGTCGAAGAATGTCTGCAGCAGCTCCGCTTTAGGCTCAACCCAGGTCGAATCGAGGCCATGTGCGTCAAAAACCGACATCATGGCGATAATGGCGGTCATGCAAGAGTTGTTGCTCAACGGGACCACCCCCGCTGGCAACCCGAACAGGCTGTCAGACTTGCCGGCCTTGGCAGCGTTGCCAGTCTTCTCGGCCTTGCCGGTCCTCTCGACCCTGCCGACCTCGTCAACCTTGAGCTAGAAAAGCCTCTGACAAAGATGAGCATGTTGCTGCACCGTGAAGTTGTGGTTCAGGCCGGGGCGGAGCCTCATAATGTCGGCCGCATTCCTTAAGTCCCAGGCCAGCCTCCCCTTATTGTGTAGTAGGGAAATCCGGTGGCGGACGAAGTCGGCCCCGATCATCTCAAGAGTGAGCCCGGCCGAGGTGAGGCGATGGATCCTGGTGATGGTAACCGTGAGAGTCCCGTCATCGGCGTCGAGCTCGCCCCACTCCTTGCTGCGGACCTGCAGCCTCCGACGGGCCCAGCAGAACTCCTGCGGATCTGTCTCCTCGATCCAGCACCACCGGCCCCGTCACTCATCCCACCTCTCCTCCTGGGCACCCTCCGGGTACGTGCCCCTGCTCTGGGTCCTCGGGATTGAAAGTCCAACTATCCCTGGGAGGTTTTGGTAATTCCTAACAACATATAGCTCATTGAGCTAATGCTATTTCAAGATAAATATTTCAGGAAAGCTCAATGATTGGCATGGCATGGATTAGAAAAGTGGACCCCTCAAAATGCTAAGGACAAAAGGATTGGCTCAAGCTCAAAGCACAAGACTCTACTTTTTCATTTTAGTCATCCAAGATCACATTGAGTCCATAGGAAAAGCCAATACTATTAAGAGGGGGTGAGGTGCTGCTTAATGAGGTTCTTGCTCGAAATGCTTAGTGATATGCTCCAAAGCCCTCAACTACTTTCTCATATCCACATATGTCCCAAAACAAAAGTCAAACTCGGCCCCACCGAAACTTTCTATCCGGCGCCACCGAGTTCACTTGACATAGCCACTGCCAGAAACCCTAGTATTTTCGGTCTCACCGATAGGGATCTCGGTCTCTGAGGGAGTCCTGGATTAGGGGGTCCTCAGACAGCCGGACTATATCCTTTGGCCGGACTGTTGGACTACGAAGATACAAGATTGAAGACTTCGACCTGTGTCTGGATGGGAATCTCCTTGGCGTGGAAGGCAAGCTTGGCAATACAGATATGTAGATCTCCTCCCTTGTAACCGACTCTGTGTAACCCTAGCCCCCTCCGGTGTCTATATAAACCGGAGGGTTTAGTTCGTAGGACAACAACAATCATACCATAGGTTAGCTTCTAGGGTTTAGCCTTTACGATCTCGTGGTAGATCAACTCTTGTAATACTCATATCATCAAGATCAATCAAGCAGGAAGTAGGGTATTACCTCCATCGAGAGGGCCCGAACTTGGGTAAACATCGTGTCCCCCGCCTCCTGTTACCATCCGCCTTAGACGCACAGTTCGGGAACCCCTACCCAAGATCCGCCGGTTTTGACACCGACATTGGTGCTTTCATTGAGAGTTCCACTGTGCCGTCACCGTAAGGCTAGATGGCTCCTTCGATCATCGGCAATGATGCGATTCAGGGTCAGGTTTTCCTCCTTAGATAGATCTTCGTATTCGACGGCTTTGTACTGCGGGCCAACTCGCTTGGCCATCTGGAGCAGATCGAGAGCTACGCCCCTGGCCATCATGTCAGGTTTGGAGACTTGAACTATACTGCCGACATCCGCGGAGACTTGATATTCGACGGATTCGAGCCCAAGTCAGGTGCGCCGCACTGTCACGACAAACATGACTTAGCTCTGTCGACGGACAGTGCTCGGGAAATCCCACCTGCAGCTACTCCGGCCCTCGATCCGGAGCAGATTATGTCGTCCGAGGACGGGTGGATGGACCCCGCCACGGAGGCCGCACACTCAGCGGCGATAGAGCCGAATACAGACTTCACCTCCGATGAGACCCGTGTTGTCGGACATTCGGATTCGTCCCTGGCCACGGGCTCCGAACCGCTCGCGTCCGTGCCTATCGAATCCGATTGGGCACCGATCATGGAGTTTACCTCCGCGGATATCTTTCAGCACCCGCCCTTTGGCGACGTGCTAAACTCGTTGAAGTCTCTCTCCCTGTCAGGAGACCCTTGGCCGAACTATGTCCGGCTAGAATGGGATGCGGACGACGAAGAAATTCGCTCCCCACCCACCACCCACTTAATAGCCACTGTCGACGATTTAACTAACATGCTCGATTTCGACTCCGAAGACATCGATGGTATGTACGACGATGCAGGAGAGGAACAGGAACCACCGCCCACAGGGCGCTGGACAACCACTTCATCACACGATATATATATGGTGGATACACCCAAAGAAAACAGTGACGAGGAACGGAAGGACGCAGGGAAGGATAGCTCCCTCGGGAAGCAACCAAAGCGACGGCGTAGGCGCCGCTCCAAATCCCTCCTCGGCAAGAACAGCGACGACAGCGCAAGAAAAAATAACACCCCGGTCGACTCCAGTGGAAACGACGACCCAGCGACAGAGCAGGATGAACCAGCAGACGACGAACATAGTACGGAGCCGCTGTCCGATCACGGTGACGCCGAGGATAAAGCTCATCAACCTCTCTCCGGAGAGGAAAACAGTCCGGGCGACGATGCGCACACCATCCCGGAAAGGCAATTGGAACAAGAGAACCTCCATAGAAGACATTGCCACCGCGAGGAGTCTGAAGAAGCAGAAGCAAAGGCTTAAGGCCGCGCAGAATACGCTCAACAGTAGATGGAACAAAGTGCTCGACACTGAAGAAAAGTATGGTGGTAGTCGCCACACAAAGAGCTATCCTAAGCGCAAGTTGTTGCCTGAATTCGATGATGAGGCCTTAGAGCCCACACAGCCGAAAAATAAAATGGCCGACCGGTCGGGATCGACCACCTCGTGGCCACGATAGAGCGGATAACTAGGCCGCACATAAGTCAGCACACGATCGACGCGAGGACTCGCACCAAAAGGCTGGTGCGACTAGATCCATCTACGGACCTAGGAAGCACGCTCCAGCGCATAATCAAAACCGAACATTACAACCGTCAGAACGCCATGACACATCCAAATACAGGGGTTCCGCACACCCCCTATGTTTCACCGATGAGGTGCTGGATCACGAATTTCCAGATGGATTCAAACCCGTGGACATAGAGGCGTATGACGGAACGACATACCCTGGGGTCTAGATTCAGGACTTCATCCTCCATATCCATATGGCTCGCGGAGACCTCCACGCCATCAAATATTTGCCCCTCAAGCTGAAAGGACCAGGTCGGCACTGGCTGAAGAGCCTCCCTGAAAATTCAATTAGAAGTTGGGAGGAGCTTGAGGATGCTTTTAGGGCTAACTTTCAAGGGACCTATGTCCGACCTCCGGATGCAGACGATTTAAGTGATATAATCCAACAACCCGGAGAGTCAGCCTGAAAGCTTTGGAACAGATTTCTCACTAAAAAGAATCAAATCGTCGACTGCCCCGACGCCGAAGCCTTAGCAGCTTTCAAACACAGCGTCCGAGACGAATGTCTCGCCAGACACCTCGGCCAAGAAAAGCCAAGAACAATGGCAGCCCTAACAAGCCTTATGACCCGCTTTTGCGCGGGCGAAGATAGCTGGCTGGCCTGCAGTAGTACCAGCGACCCAGGCACATCTGAAGTCAGGGATGGTAATGGAAAACCACGACGCAGTAAAAGCAAGCGTCGAAATAACGAAGACAGCCCAGACAACGCGGCGGTAAACGCCGGATTTAGGGGCTCTCGACCCGGTCAGCGGAAAAAATCTTTCAAAGGCAACAGAGATGGACCGTCCAGCCTAAACAAGATTCTAGACAAATTATGTCAGATTCATGGCACCTTCGATAAACCTGCAAATCACACCCACAGAGAATGCTGGGTCTTCAAGCAGGCCGGTAAGCTAAATGCCAAACACAAGGGGAGGGAGACACCAAGCGAAGACGAGGATGAGCCTCGTCAGCAAAACACTGGGGGACAGAAAAAGTTCCCACCAGAGGTCAAAACAGTAAACATGATTCACATGACAAAGAGGAGAAGCAAACATGCACTCTAAGACACACGCGCCGTAGAGCCCGTCACCCCTAAGTTCAACCCTTGGTCGGCCTGCCTGATCACTTTTGATCGCAGGGATCACTTGACAAGTATCCAGCATGGAGGACTGGCTGCCTTGGTGCTAGACCCAATAATCAACGGATACCATCTCACCCGAGTCCTCATGGACGGCGGCAGTAGTCTTAATCTGATATATCAGGACACAGTCCGCAAAATGGGGATATACCCAATGAGAATTAGCCAAAGCAATACTACCTTTAAAGGAGTAATACCAGGCCCAGAGGCCAGCTGCACGGGCTCTCTCGTACTAGAGGTTGTATTCGGTTACCCCGACAACTTCCGAAGTGAAAAGTTAACCTTCGACATCGCTCCATTCCGAAGCGGCTATCAAGCACTACTCGGACGAACGGCCTTTGCTCGTTTTAATGCAGTACCGCATTATGCTCATCTTAAGCTTAAAATGCCCGGTCCACATGGCATCATCACAGTTAGCGGAAATGTCGAGCATTCCCTACGCGCGTAAGAAAGTGTGATGGTTTTAGCAGCCAAACACTAACCAACTTCTCCAACCAGAATAAATGATCGGTCGTCAAGACCGCGGACACGGCTAGACAAGTCCGGTGAATCATTAGCTGTAACAGCTTAGATACACCTGAGATTGGTTTGATGGATATACCCCCGTAGGCAGTACCAGGGGCTTCCCGCATGTAAAAAGGACTACAGTCCGGCTCGACCTTACTTATCTTGAATTTTAATGGTTTATTGAGAATAACCAATTTTCCGCACGACAACTTTCACCTAAGTTCTTCTCTTTTACAGATGATAATCGTGCGACACCCTTCCAGGATACGGCATAACGGAGACACAGGCGTAGATGTGTAGCAGGGCCCCGTTCAAAGGTTTCTTTCTAGATTAAGACCCTATGTAAACCTTTTTTACTGTCTCTTGTTGTTTCACATCCTCCGGATACTCAGTATAGCCGAGAGGGATGCTGACGTTATTGGCATTTCACCACGTCAGAATAATGCACGTACCTGGACACTCAGGGTTCATTATCAAGGGCGTTACTCAGCCCGGTATATGTTATAAAAACCGAATACCTTAGGGAGTGTTCGGCGTCGCGAGTTTGGCCTTATATGCATCAGCTCCGAATCATGTCTTTGGTCAAATGTTGGGTTTGCCCAGCTCCCGCGTTTTGGTACCTTATGTTCCGCTCTATCGGCTAAGGTGGCACCGGGAGAACTACTGCGATTGTGCCCTGGTTCGTCCGGATGAGCACCTCAGTAGAGAAAGCCGAAAACTGACTGTCATGATAAAGCGCGAGACTGGTCAACCACTCGATGACTTAGCGGAATCTTCGGGATTCCTCCACATTAACGAAGGGCCGGCTTTCCCGGTCATGTACATACGCGCCCCGTACTCGGACGAGCGCGGAAGTACCAGGGGCTATGTAGTAGCCCCTTGTCAAACTCCTATGGTTAAGTGAAAGTGTGAAAGCAATATAGTCTGATTGCCTCGTTCGCCGCGCTACCACCTCCTTAATGGACCAAGACGTTGGATCAAGTGTGAAGACGCGCTTTTGCGAACACCCCCGCATTATATGCATGGGGGCTGAAGCCGACGACTGCAAACTTTCAGGATATATATATATATATATACACAAACGACCGCACAGGAGGCATAATAATACTTTCAGGCAAAAGTATAAACACAACCTTTATAATTCAAATAACATTGTTCTTACAATTGAGATACATGTCACTAGAACATGATACTCTTTGAGCACTGAGCCTCTATTAAACGAGCGCCTTCTAAGACTTCTTCAAAATAGTGCTCGGCCGATACCCGGCCTACGGCCGAACTCTGGGTTGCAATAGCGGTGGCCTCCATCTCTGCCCAGTATGTCTTGACACGGGCGAGAGCCATCCGCGCGCCCTCTATGCACGCCGACCTCTTCACAGTGTCGATATGCGGCACAACACCAAGGAATCATTGCACTAAGCCAAAATAACTATTCGGCCTCGGCCCTTCCGGCCAAAGATGATCCATAACAGACCTCATGGCTAGCCCGGACAACCTATGGAGCTCGGCCCACTCGGCCATTTGCTCCTTTAATAGCAGCGGACGCGCCGGAGCATTGAACTGCGACCAGAACAACTTTTCCACTTCGTGATCTTTTGTGATCTTCGAAAAACTTGGTCACATCAGCAACACTCGCTGCCAAATCCAGGTACGCGTCCGCAGAACTCCATAATTGATCCAAAAGGGCATACTTAGGATCTCTGAACTTCGTCCGCAACAAAAAGGACTTCCCAGCCGTGATATTTCCGGCTTGACGTAGCTCCTCCTTCGCCGCTCTGATTTTAGAGCTGGCTTCCTTGGCTGCTACCGTGGCTTTTTCAGGTCCGCCGTCTTCGTTTGGCTTTCCTTTTCAAGCAGCTCATAACGGTCGGCGGCATCCTTCGGCTCAACAGCCATCTTGGCTATTTTCTCTTTGCTCTGGGAATGCGCAGCCTGTTTGGCTCTTAGCTCTTCGACCGCCTTTAGGGTCGCCGCATCACTCCTCCTGGCTTGTTCCTTGGCTCGGGCAAGTTCCGCCCGAAGGGTCTCCACGGCGACAGCTCCATCTGCAGTCACAACATATTACAGATACTAGCATCATGCTCCTCTTAATATGTGACGAACATAGGAGAATAAATACCATGTGCCTCATCAAGCCGCTTGTTTACAAGCACGATGTCGGCGTCGGCCGCATCAAGTTGCCGCTTCAGTTCGGCAAACTCACCAGTCCGGCTAGCCACCGGACCCTCAGCCGCCTGCACGTGAAAGCAGCACGGTTATTACCTGGGACTATGATCCTCTATTTGCCGTCTTTTTCGACAGCAACCAGAGTCTCAGGGGCTACTATCTACATAGGGCACACCTGGCGTGTGCGGTACCATCAACAATACACATATTACTTCGCGTACCTCAAAGCCTCTCAGCAGGCTCATGAAAGCTTCATGCAACCCGCAATCGGCGGATGAAATCTTCTCAACCACCGTACCCATTAGCATATGATGCGCCACTGAGATAGCCGCTTGCTCTAGAAGATTTATCAGTGCGTCTGGTCGCGCACCAGACAGTCCCGAACTCTTTTTGTGGCTCTCCTTAGGAGCCGAATACTCTAGACTTCGGGTGGCCGAAGGGTTACCCTCTGGCCTTGGCGGATCAGGAGAAATCCTCCGTGACGACACCTCAGGGTCGCCCGCTTCACGAGGCGGGGAGGCGCGGGGAGGCATTTCGCTTTCCATCATCTCCAGAAGAAGATCCCCCGAAGACGGACTCTGTCGAGAAGGGCTACGATCCAGACTACAAGACATACGTCTCGGTTATTATTCTCAGAAAGGAAGCAGGGTATATTTACTATAAAGTACTACTGTTTACTTATAGCTCGGTGGAGGGCTGGCCCCCTCACGGGTACTGTGCGGTAAGGATGCCCTTCGGGGTTGGGCCCTCTGACAAAGGTTTCTTCCCTCGCTTGGAGACCATTGCTTCCAAGTATTCAGAGGCGGTCCTCTTCCTTCCCTGGGGAGAGGGAACTTTAGATTCTTCTCCCCGGTTATCCTCCTTCGCGGAGGCACTAATTCCCCCGGTTTGGATGAATAATGAGTGAGGCTCGCTTTCGGCTTCTTTGTTCCTCCCTTTATCTTCCCCTGGTGGCACTTGACAAGGCGCAAGCTCAAGCATCCTGGCTAGTACGGGATCCGATGAGCCTTCGGGAAGGGGGGCCGAACACCTGATCATCTTCGCCTTTTTTATCCAGTCCTAGTCAAAAGGCAACCTTTCAGAATGATGTTGTGATAAATTAAAAGACAACGTGTTCGGCCGGAGAATTACTTACTTGGGTATCCAGACGATTGCAGTTCAGACCCGCATCCTCGGTGGTGTCCGGACACTTTATTCATGATCTGAAGAACAATCCATACATCTCTTTGTGCGTCACACCGAAGAATTGCCGAATAGTTCGCGGCCCTTCTGGGCTGAACTCCCACATACGGAGAGGTCGACGTTTGCAAGGCAGGGCTCGACGAACTAGCATGACTTGCATTACCTTGACAAGGTTGATATCTCTTTGGAGGAGATCTCGGATGCGACTCTGCAATGTCGGCACGTCATTTGCTGGCCCCCAGTCCAGCCCCTTGTTGACCCACGACGCCAGTTGTGGCGGGGGGCCCGAACGGAAGGCGGGGGCGGCCTCCCACTTAGTACCTCGGGGAGCTGTGATGTAAAACCACTCTCGCTGCCATAAATTGGACGTCTCTGGGAAGGAACCATCTAGCCAGGGAGCATCCGCGCCTTTGCTTATTATGGCACCTCCGCACTCTGCGTGTCGCCCCTCAATCATCTTTGCCTCCACATTGAAGGTCTTGAGCCATAAGCCGAAGTGTGGGGTGATGCGGAGGAAGGCTTCACACAAGACGATGGACGACGAGATGTGAAGGATGGAATCCGGAGCCAGATCATGGAAATCGAGCCCGTAGTAGAACATAAGCCCTCTAACGAAGGGATCAAGACTAAAGCCTAGCCCTCGGAGGAAGTGGGAAATAAATACGACACTCTCGTTGGGTTTGGGAGTGGGGATGACCTGCCCTCGAGCAGGCAGCCTATGCGAGATTTCGGCGGTCAGATACCTGGCTTCTCTTAGCTTCTTGATATCCTCCTCTGTGACAGAGGAGGGCATCCACCGACCTTGAAGGTTGGATCCGGACATGACTGAAGGTCCGAAGCGCCTAGCCTGAGCCTTGGGTGTTGGAACTCGAGGTGGGGGAAGGATTCGATTGAGCGCGAGAAAAAAAGGACAGGCCTTGGCCCCTTTATAAAGAGGGTGAATATCAAGCGTCCTCCGCGTGGCCGTTTGGAACTGGCCTAAAATCGAGGAGTCATACCAACAGGCACGATTGGGTTACCCACACCCGTATTGATGAGAATCCCGTGAAAAGAGGGACGCGATCTCTGCTTCGACAGGACGTGCCAATAAAGCCGCCTCGCAACACGTGCAGTGGCAAGCACGGGAAAAATGGTTCGTCATGACCAGACCACGGCAGAACGTCACGTTATGAAAAGCTGTCAGCAGATTTGATTTGTGGAAATATTATTCTCTCTACGGTGGTATGTGGAATTTGTTTTGCAGAGCCGGACACTATCCTCGTGTTCAAAATCTTCTATGGAGTATTCGGAGGAGGAACCCGCCTTGCAATGCCGAAGACGATATGCGCGCCGGACTAATCGTCATTGAAGCTTGGTTCAGGGGCTACTGAGGGAGTCCTGGATTAGGGGGTCCTCGGATAGCCGGACTATATCCTTTGGCCGGACTGTTGGACTACGAAGATACAAGATTGAAGACTTCGACCCGTGTCCGGATGGGACTCTCCTTGGCGTGGAAGGCAAGCTTGGCAATACGGATATGTAGATCTCCTCCCTTGTAACCGACTCTGTGTAACCCTAGCCCCCTCCGGTGTCTATATAAACCGGAGGGTTTAGCCTGTAGGAACACAACAATCATACCATAGGCTAGCTTCTAGGGTTTAGCCTTTACGATCTCGTGGTAGATCAACTCTTGTAATACTCATATCATCAAGATCAATCAAGCAGGAAGTAGGGTATTACCTCCATCGAGAGGGCCCGAACCTGGGTAAACATCGTGTCCCCCGCCTCCTGTTACCATCTGCCTTAGACGCACAGTTTGGGACCCCTTACCCGAGATCCGCCGGTTTTGACACCGACAGTCTCACGGAGATGGGACTGTAATCTCTCTGTTTCCCTTCGTAAAATTTCGGTCACACCGAGATGAGCGATCGGTCCCACTGAGATTGCAATGCAAACTCTCTGTTTCCCTTTCGTAAAGATTCGGCCCAACCGAGATGAGCGAATCGGTCCCATCGAGTTTGCCTGACCAACTCTCTATTTGTCTATTACCAAAATCGGTCCACCGAGTTTGTGTAATCGGTCTCACCGAGATTAGTTATGCCCTAACCCTAACGAAATCGGTCCTACCGAGTTGACATGTCGGTCCCACCGAAAACCCTAACGGTCACATTATGAACCAAATCGGTCCGACCGAGTTTCATGATTCAGTCCCACCGAGTTTGGTAAATTGTGTGTAACGGTTATATTTTGTGTGGAGGCTATATATACCCCTCCACCCACACTTCATTCGTGGTGAGAGCCATCAGAACATGCCTACACTTCCAACATACATTTTCTGAGAGAGAACCACCTACACTTGTGTTGAGGTCAAGATATTCCATTCCAACCACATAAATCTTGATCTCTAGCCTTCCCCAAGTTGCTTTCCACTCAAATCATCTTTCCACCAAATCCAATCCTATGGGAGAGAGTTGAGTGTTGGGGAGGCTATCATTTGAAGCACAAGAGCAAGGAGTTCATCATGAACACACCATTTGTTACCTCTTGGAGAGTGGTGTCTCCTAGATTGTCTAGGTGTCACTTGGGAGCCTCCGTCAAGATTGTGGAGTTGAACCAAGGAGTTTATAAGGGCAAGGAGATCACCTACTTCGTGAAGATCTACCCGAGTGAGGCAAGTCCTTCGTGGGCGACGGCCATGGTGGGATAGACAAGGTTGCTTCTTCGTGGACCCTTCATGGGTGGAGCCCTCCATGGACTCGCGCAACCGTTACCCTTCGTGGGTTGAAGTCTCCATCAACGTGGATGTACGATAGCACCACCTATCGGAACCATGGATAAAAAATCTCCGTGTCAACATTGCGTTTGCTCCCTCAAACTCCTCCCTTTACCTTCATATGCAATTGTTTTACATTCCGCTGCTACACTCTTAGAATTGCATGTGTAGGTTGATTGCTTGACTTGTGCTAAGTTGCGAAAATCCGCCAAGAACTAAAATTGGGAACATGCTAGATTTTTATTTGGTCAAGTAGTCTAATCACCCCCCCTCTAGACATACTTTCGATCCTATAAGTGGTATCAGAGCGTTGGTCTCCATTTGCTTTGATTTCCATTGCTTTTGGTGGTCATAGCCTTGGTTTCACAACCTAGGAGAGTATGGCGTCTAGCGAGGGAAATTACCACCTTAGAGGTCCTTACTTTGATGGTACAAATTTTGCTAGTTGGAAGCATAAGATGAAAATGCATATTCTTGGACATAACCCCACCGTTTGGGCTATTGTGTGTATTGGCTTGCAAGGTGAATTCTTTGATGGGAGAGAACCGAACCGTGAAGCTACCGTGGAAGAGTTGAAGATGCTGCAATACAATGCTCAAGCTTGTGATATTCTCTTCAACGGATTGTGCCCCGAGGAATTCAACAAAATCAGCCGTCTTGAGAATGCAAAGGAAATTTGGGATACTTTGATTGATATGCACGAAGGTACCGACTCCGTCAAGGAATCCAAATTGGATGTGCTTCAAAGTCAACTTGACAAGTTCAAAATGAAGGATGGTGAAGGCGTCACTGAAATGTACTCTAGGCTTGGTCTCATCACAAATGAGATTGCCGGCTTAGGAAGTGAAAAGATGACCGATAGATTCATCATCAAGAAGATCCTAAGAGCCTTGGATGGAAAATATGATACCGTGTGCACATTGATCCAAATGATGCCCAACTACAAAGATCTCAAGCCAACGGAAGTCATTGGAAGAATTTTTGCTCATGAGATGTCACTTAAGGATAAGGAAGAGCTTCACAACAAGTCAAGTGGTGCTTACAAAGCCTCATGTGATGCCCCCACATCATCAAGTGAGAAGCAAACCTTCAATCAAGAATTGAGCCTAATGGTGAAGAACTTCAACAAGTTCTACAAGAGTAGAAGCAAGGAAAGAAGTTCCAAGTCAAGGTCCTACAATGACAAAAGATCTTCTAGTCGTGAGCGTAACTGCTACAATTGTGGAAGACCCGGACACTATTCAATGAGTGTACGGCTCCCTACAAAAGAAGAGAAGATTCTCCCAAGAGAAGGATTAGGAGAGAAGAATCACCATCAAGAGAGAGGAGGAGTAGAGATGATCGTTATGAACGAAGACCCTCTCGGAGAAGCAAGGATTCGGAGAGGAAGGACAAGTCATCAAGGAGCTACACAAAACAAAGACATCAAGCTCATGTTGGTGAATGGGTATCCGGCTCTGACTCCGACCATCACTCCGAAAGAAGTTATCACTCCGACTCCGAATATACTCAAGATGAAGGTGTTGCCGGACTAGCACTTGTGACAACCAACTCCTACGACATATTTGACTCGCCAAATGAAGTAATTGGAAGATGCTTCATGGCTAAAGGTCCAAAGGTAACACACCCCGAGTATGTTGATTTCAATAGTGATGAAGATGATTTGCTAGGAGATGTGATATACTTGTTGACAACTCTAGTTATGAAAACTATGATGAACTTGCTATTAATCATGCTAATCAAGATAAAACGAATGACGATGATAAGAAGGAGATTGAGCGTCTAACTAAAGAACTAAATACTCTTAAGTTAGCTCATGAAACTACCTTGGAAGATCATCGAGAACTTTTAAAGACTCATGAGAAGCTACGCTTTGAAAAGCTCAACCTTGAGCAAGAGCATGAGTTCTTAAAAGCAATCAATGATGATCTTCGCAAGAAAAGTTCTTCTGACATTGCCAAACGTGTACTATTGTCTACTTACATGCCACAAGTTAAACCTAGCAACAAGAACAAGAAAGATTCTTCATCTAGTAGTAACAACAATCATGCTAAATACAATGTTCTTGCTTCTAGTAGTTCTCTTGATTCCACTAATGATTCTCTTAGCCAAGTTACACTTGAGCAAGAAAATAACTTATTGAAGGGAATTATAGAGAAAGGTGTTTACAAAAGCCTTGCCGGAAGTAAGCAATTTGAGGAAATTGTACGCAAGCATGGAAGGCACCGGAAGAATGAAGGTGTTGGGTTTGAACGAAAGTTCAATGCCAATGGAGTTGAGTGGGAAGAAGATCAATACCCCAAGACAAAGTTTGTTCCTCAACAAGAGAAGTATGATCCTACTTCTTTCAAAGGAACACAAGCTCAAGATGATCTTCCACCACAAGACCACAAGCAAAAAGGGAAGGTCAAGCTTCAAGAGGAGATTGATGCATTTGAAGAAGCTCCTAAGGCCTTGGTCAAGTGGGTTCCCGAGACTACATCAAGTTCTACTTCATCAAGTACGACTACAACTCCAAGGATTCCCATCAAGATGGTGTGGATCCCTAAGAAGAAGAACTAGAGAGTTCTTGAGGGTGACTCCGCCAACATATTTCACTCTTATCATTTTGGCAAGGACAAGTGCAAACATCTTCCATATCTTGCACTAGTTCAAGGAGTCACAAACCCTCTTGTTGGTAAGACAAGGGACAAGGTAACCTAATGCTTTCATGGACATCATCTTGTGTATACATCGCTCTATGTCTATGGATATCCTTGCTTGTTCCTTGTGGGACTAACCCATGTAGGAATTGAAAGTGCAACTCACTCCAATGGAATGCTCCGAATGATCTACATCAACATTGAGCATCCACATCTTCATTACCTACATGAAGTCATCATCGACAAAACCCAAGGTTAGTTCATCCCTCTTAGGGGGGATATCACATCTAGGGGGAGCTTTACTCTAAGAATTGAGCTAAAGCAACTCTAATGATGTGAACACAACGATGCTTCATGTAAAAGTGGTAACCCCACTTGTGCTTAAACAATGAGTATGACCTATGATCAAATGTTCTCATTTGACTCCTAAGTCAATATACTCATATATAGATGACCTAGTCATCGCCAATTGCTGGATAGATGCTAGAGTGTTTGTGCATGCTTTGTCACATATTACTTTTGCCATATTATTGTGTGAGCATGCTGGATGCATATTTCTCTCATTCGAGGACATCCATTTGTTGCTTTGATTGTTTGGCTTTTCCTCTTTTGCCAAATGGATGGACAAGAATGCCTAACAACTCCCTCTAGCTATCTATGCTTTCCTCGTCTCAAACTCTATTCATGCTACATCACAAAGTTTGATCAAGTCAGATTTGAACCACTCTATGTGAGGAGCACTCGGAGTCCCCGATTCGTCATAGACTTAAACTTCCAAAACCTCTTTGTGCATTTCGGTCTGATCGATTCATCCTTTTCGTTCCTACCGACATCACTTAGTTGATCTAGGTTTTCAATCTCGATGCAACCGATTAGAACCTTTCGGTCACACCGAGTTGCAGTAACTGCCTGCAGTTTTGCATCTCGGTGCCACCGAGTTGTTCCACTCGGTCACACCGACAGGGTCAGGTCATATATACTGACGGGTCAAATTTTGGAAAAAATTTCGAAACCCTTCACCCACGCGTGACCTGCTCTGCCTCTTCGGGTCTCCGGGTCGTCCTCTCGCCGCCAGGGACCTCCCGCCGCTGGTCTCCACCGCCGTCAATGGCAATCTGCCCCTGTGACACCCCTGATTCAATCGTACACTAATCATGCACGCAAATGTGTACGATCAAGACAGGGACTCACGGGAAGATATCATAACACAACTCTACAACATAAATAAGTCATACAAGCATCATAATACAAGCCAGGGGCCTCGAGGGCTCGAATACAAGTGCTCGGTCATAGACGAGTCAGCGGAAGCAACAATATCTGAGTACAGACATAAGTTAAACAAGTTTGCCTTAAGAAGGCTAGCACAAAAGTAGCAACGATCGAAAAGGCAAGGCCTCCTGCCTGGGACCTCCTAACTACTCCTCGAAGCCGAACTCCATGTAGAATCATCCTCGGGATCTCTAGCTCCTAGACTCCAGCATCTGGTTGCGACAACCAGGTGTAGAAAGGGGAAAAGAGGGAGAAAAGCAACCGTGAGTACTCATCCAAAGTACACGCAAGCAAGGAGCTACACTACATATGCATGGGTATATGTGTAAAGGGCCATATCGGTGGACTGAACTGCAGAATGCCAGAATTAGAGGGGGATAGCTAATCCTGTCGAAGACTATGCTTCTGGCCACCTCCATCTTGCAGCATTTAGAAGAGAGTAGATGGTAAGTTCACCAAGTAGCATCGCATAGCAAAATCCTACCCGGCGATCCCACTACAGGAAACAACTACTTTGCCGTCTGCCACGGCGGATGGCAAAGGCTCGAAAGGCGGACGGCAAAGACCTTTGCCGTCAGCCGCGGAGGGCAAAAGGCTCCGGCAAAGAAGGCTACGGTAAACAGCTGCTTTGCCGTCTGCTTCCTGGCGGCGGACGGCAAAGAGCCTTTGCCGTCTGCGGCGGACGGCAAAGAGGGTGGACGGCAATAATTGCGCTGTCAGTCCGTTAAGTGGCTAACGGCAGACCTTTGCCGTCCGCCGCGGACGGCAAAATTTCTCTGGTCTTTGCCGTCCGCCTTATGATGTCATCTACACGTCACTAGATGGCAGGTTCTTTGCCGTCTGCCACTGATGGCAAAGTGCAGGTTCTTTGCCGTGTGCCACGGACGGCAAAGTCTTTGCCGTCTACCACTGTAGGCAAACTGACCAAATGGGTCATCTCCCAGGAAGCACAGTTGGCTGCCACGTGGCTTCTTTGCCGTCTGCGGCAGACGGCAAAGAGCTCTTTGCCGTCGGTGGCAGACGGCAAAGAGCCTGCATATTGTCTGTTTTTTCTGTTTTTTGTTAAATCCCACAATTTGCACAGAAAATATATATGACATATAGATATATTTCACAGGCATTCATCACATAAACAAGTTCATACATCATTTCATACATAAACAAGTTCCATCCATCATTTCATACATAAACAAGTTCCATCCATCATTTCATACATAAAGAAGTTCCATCCATACATAAAGAATCACTCCATAGCTAAGGTGACTAGAATGAGAAGACAAGAAGAAGAAGAGTAGAACAAGCACTCCATCCAGCACATAATGAAATCTGCAAAATGGCAAAATAAGAAAGTTAGAAATGGATCGTTTTTTAGGTAACTAAGGTGAAATGGATCGTTTTTTAGGTAACTAAGGTGAAATGGATCGTTTTTAGCTCACTTAGGTCAAATGGATCGTTTTGAGCTAACTTTGTTGAAATGGATCGGTTTTGAGCTAACTTTGTTGAAATGGATCATTTTTGAGCTAATTTAGTTGAAATGGATCTTTTTCAGCTAACTTAGGTGAAATGGATCATTTAAGAGCTAATTTAGGTGAAATGGATCGTTTTTTAGCTCACTTAGGTCAAATGGATCGTTTATGAGCTAAATTAGTTGAAATGGATCGTTTATGAGATAACCTAGGTAAGATGGGTCATTTTGGAGTTAACGTAGGTGAAATGGACCATTTTAAAGCTAACGTAGTAAAATGGATCATTTAGGAGCTAATCTACGTAAAAGGGGTCATTTTTGAGCTAACTTGGATGAACTGCATCATTTATAAGCTAACCTAGGTAAAATGGGTCATTTTGGAGGAAAATAAGCTAACTCTAGGTCATTATGGTAAGCATATAGGAGGAAATAAAGCTAAGTCTAGGTCTTTATGCATTTGTTAAGCAAAACACTAGAGAAACTTACCGTGATCAGGGAGGTGTAGGAGCGGGGTGGCTAGTGCCGCTACCTGGAGAAGGATCGTGCGATGCGTTTCTGGAGTTAAGCTGCACCAAAGATCATTTCCAATGTCTCGTTAGCATTACGACACTCAAATGTTAAGACTACCAAGTAATGTTCATTCAAACTAAACTCACCGTGCTCCCAGGAGCAATCACTGGCATCGGCGGAGCGGGCTGACCGGACTTCTCGCACACAGACTGCACATTTGGTTTTCAGAACAGAGTCATACTAGTTAGTAATGAGACTCAAATGTTAAGACTAGCAAGTAATCTGTAGAAGAAACTTACCACAAGGAGCTCGTACATGGCCCTTGCCTGCATGTCATTCCGTTCCCTCTCCTCCTCCATCATCTTTCTCGTCCTCTCCTCCATCTCCCGCTGCCTCTCCGCCGCCTCCGCCAGAAGTTTCTCCGTTCTATCTCTCTCAGTCTGTATAGCAGCCTGCAACACCACTCACATGACCATTTGTAATCATTGATGGAAGCGCACACAATGTAATGGAGAAAGATAACTGAGTACGTATCACTAACCTTGATGGCGAGTTGCACTGGCCGTTCACGAGGCCTTATCTCAGGAGCGGAGCTCGACTGGCGCGCCTTGATCTCCGGGAGAGTGCTAGGACAATGGATAAGTCCATCTCCAATGGCTATGGAGCCATGGGACCTCCCGCCACCAGATATCATCACCACCTCTGGATCAATGGGACCCTGGCTCGGGTTAAAGTCCTCCCCTTTCCTCGCCTTCCCCTCATCTCTATATCTCACGAGCTTGTTGTGGGAGGAGATGTTGGTGAAGTTGTTTGCATCATCGAGGTCAGACTGAGAGAAAGCCTTGACTTTCTTGAAAGAGCCAGTGTGGGCCATGGCATACAGGTCGTACACCTATGGCACCTTATCCTCCTTATTGTGGCGTGCCTGAAAGAGAGAAACAATGAAAATTAGTAATTAAAGGGCTCAAGCTAGCATGATGAATGAATTGCATGAATCATATAGCAAACCACATACCCAGTTGCGCCCGAACTGATATAAGTTGGAGCTGCCTTGATGGTGTGGCACACCTTCCATTTGGGCACGTTTGTCCTTGGCCTGGTTGTGGAGGGCTAGCCATTCTTGTGAGCACCACTCATCGACCAACACCTCCCAACAATCCATCCGATCCGCACACCATCTCGGAGGCGCCTAAGTTAGCAAATAGAAACTTGAGCGCTACGATTAAGAATTACTAAATGAAGGAACTTAAGTAGAAGGCCTTAAGAATTACCTTCATGTACTGCTCCTTACTCAGGAACTTATCGCGGCACGCCGGCTTGGTCTTATTGATACCACGCAAGGCGTAGTAGTCTCGAACAGCCTGCACCCGAGCCTCGTGCCGTAAGTTCTAGAGTAGGCGCTTGCAGACGTTCTGGATAACATTTGCGCTGTCCTCCTCGTATTGCTCCTCACACCTGTAGAATGTCTGCAATCAAATGAGACAATATTGATTAGTACAATTAATAACTAGCTAGTTGAAGATTTTGAAATGTGTAAAGGAGAAATTACCCAGAACGTCCTGATCACCATGTCTGCCCACGTGTCGCACAAGACACCGTCGATAATGACATCCGGCGGGGCCGGGGCAGCCACGTAGTGCTCCCAGCTCAACCCAAGCTCTGGAAGCCGACCCTCACCAGGCAACGTGACAAACCCCGAGAAGTTTTGCCGGCAAAGAACTCCAAGGACGGAGTTGGGCCGGCAGACACTATGATGGTGGTCCCAACCCCTGCAGCATGACAAGGCCAACGCATTAGTTATTTGAAGAAACATGAATGCAGAAGGTACAAAAATATTAAATGCACTTACGTACCTCTCCCCATCAGGGAAGATCAACCACCTCTGCTCGCGGGTCGCCGGCACGGACGGGAGCCGTGTAGCACCACGCTGGTACACGGTGCCACCCTCCTCCTCAAGACCAGTCGGCTCCCCGCCATCACCAGCATGGCCACTCGGCTCCTCGGGCTGATCCGGCTAGGTACCCCATCCGGACGTGTGCTCCTCCGGGGTCTCGTGGGCCGAACTCTCGTGGGCCGAAGGCCAGTCGACCCGAGGCTCGTGGGCCCAAGACCCGTGGACCGGAGGCTCGTGGACCGGAGTCCGTGTAGCCTCCTCCTCGGACGAGTCCACCCTAGCAGTCACGTGCTCGGGTGAAACAGCTGGGGGTGGCGGCGAGGAAGGTGCCCTAGCAGTCACCCTACCTCCTCTCCCGCGACCACGTGCCCCACCTCCTCTCTTCCTACCTCGTCCCCTGCTGGGCACCGTGGTCGACGAAGAAGGGCCCGGCGGTGTGGACATACTGTCCAGCAACGCTCGGCGGAGAGGTACGTCTGGAATCGAAGACCTCAGACCACGCGCCGACCGAAGAAGGGGCCTTGGCGCGCTCCCGACCAGCGCCCACCATCTTTCAACACCTGCCATGACAAACAGTAAATGAAATTAGTACAACATAAAAAAAAGACCGACATGAATAATAATATGTGCATCACTTAAGTGTATCATCATCAAGTACAACATTAAAAAATTTAATACCTGACACTACTAATAATCTCGATCAGTGTCATCAATAAATGCATAATCATCATCATCACTATAATCAATGACGAGCTCATAGGGTTCAGTGGCATCAACATGTGTAAGGCCACCTTGACGTAATCGGTGAAGCAATGACAGGTCATCCGCAGCAGTAACCTCTTCTTGTTCCGGCTCTTCTTGTTCCTCCTCTGGGGTGATGTCAGATTCACTGTCGCTGTCTACCTCAATGTTTTGGGGTGAAGTATAGCGGTTCTTGAAACGCTTTTTGGAAAGACGTGTCTCTTGGAAGAATTCTCCTTCATATGTGTCTGGGTTAATGTGAGGTTCATAATCCTCTTCCTTTGGGGGAGATAGTCTAGCACGTGGCGGCACTTCATAAACGACATCCCAACCTTTCAGATTTGGATTAGTTTAGCAGGCCCACGGTAGATAGAATACTTGGGTCGCCTGTTGAGCCGTAATATAGACATCAGGAACATCTAAATGGGTGCTTTGGTTGATTTCAACTAGCCCTATATGTTCATGAGTCCTTCTAGTCTCCTTCGGCTGAAACCAATAACATTTGAAGACTATGACATTCGGTGGGTTTTCACCATAGAATAGAAGTTCATAAATTGCTTCAACTCTCCCATAATACTCAGTACCTCCTTCGCCGATAGCAGATACACAACAATTTGTAGACTTTTGGTCGGCCATAGATAGCTCTTTGCCATAGGTACGAAAGCGATACCCGTTGATGTCGTATTTGTCAAATGAACGGACCTTATAGTCAAAACCATTAGCGACTTGTCTCAATTCGGCGTCCATAGACTCTGAATTAGCCTACAAGTTTAATATGAAAGGATTGTTGCATTACGCACAAATTAGCGAATGAAACCGGGATAGCCGCCTACAAATTAGCCTACAAGTCTAATAGAAATTACCGTTTGTTTGAACCAAGAGATGAAACCGGGATAGCCGCCTCCTTGCTTTGCGAGAAGCTCATACTCTTTGACAGAATCCTTTTGGATCACCGCTCCATACGAGAATAAGGCGACGTATCGACTGTATGAAATATCCAGGAATAAGAGCAGTTCAAAGGAAATAGAAGTTGCGAAACTATGTACCGAGAACTTACTCGATGTACGGCCGCACTTCAATCAGGTTGTTGAAGATATACAACGAAATGGTCCTCCATTGTTCGTTATCCAAAGATACTGGATTTGAAACACTGGCTGGTGCGAGATTCCCTTTGAATAGGCTGAGGTTGGATCCACTCTTTTTAGGGTCGTCAGCATTGTACCGAGGCTTCGGATTATGCAAATGACGATTTTTGGCTTCGTAGTGTGCTGTCACGAAGTTTGCCGCCTCCTCAGTGATGAATGCCTCAGCCATCGATGCTTCAATTCTACGTTTATTTTTACATTTTTGTCGAAGCGTCTTCTGCATCCTCTCAGTTGGGTAGCACCAACGATTTTGCACGGGCCCCCCCAATCTTGCCTCGGTCGGGAGATGCAAAATCAAATGTTGCATTGGATTAAAGAAGCCCGGTGGAAAGATCTTCTCTAACTTGCAGATCAACTCCGGCGCCAACTCTTCCATTTCTTCTAGCACGCCAGGCGATAGTTCTTTCGCACAAAGAACACGGAAGAAATAGCTGAGTTCTGCCAGTACTAGCCATTCATCCTCAGGGATGAAGCCACGCAACATCACCGGCATTACCCGCTCAATCCATATGTGCCAATCATGACTCTTGAGACCAAATATCTTCAATTTATCAAGACTGGCTCCCCTCTGTAGATTCGCTGCATACCCATCGGGGAACATCAACTGCATTTTCACCCACAAGATAATTTCCCTCATAGCTGGCCTTCCAAGGTTGAACCATGCCTTTGGCTTCGTCCAGTTCTGCTTTCCTTTCGGTTCTTTCATGTTTTGTAACGGCCTATCACATAGCGCCTCCAGATCGACTCTAGCCTTAGTATTATCCTTTGACTTCCCATCTATGCCGAACAATGTACCAAAAAGTGCCTCGGCGATATTCTTCTCAGTGTGCATCACGTCGATGTTGTGTGGGCAAAGGAGGTCTTTGAAGTAAGGCAGATCCCATAAGCATGTTTTGTGAGTCCAGGCGTGCTTAGAATTATACCCCTTGAAGTACCCTGGACGCTCTGGATCTGGCTCGAGAGCGTTTAACTGATCCAGGGTCTGTTGGCCTGTCAATGCATGTGGTGCAGAGTTTTTGACAACTCTACCTCTGATGAAGTTCTTCTTGTCTTTCCTGAACTTATGGCGAGGATTCAGGAACTGTCTATGCATGTCGAAGCAAGAAAACTTGCGACCGGCCTGAAGCCAACGAAACTCAAGAGCTCCCTTGCATGTGGGGCACGGGAACCTTCCATGCACACACCAGCCAACGAATAGCGCATACGCCGGCAAGTCATGCGTCGAGTACATGTACCAGACACGCATTATGAAGTTTCGTTTGCTATAGGCATCGTATGTCTTGAACCCATTATCCCAGGCTTCTTGCAATTCGTCCTTAAGCGGTGGCATGTACACATTCATATTTTCCCCCGGATAGTTGGGCCCTGGAATTATCAACGTCAGGAAAATGTTCTTTCTTTGCATAATCTGTCCGGGGGGGAGATTGAGTGGAAAGACAAATACGGGCCAACAACTGTATTGGGCTGCCGTCATACCAAACACACTGAACCCATCCGTGCTGATGCCGACTCGAGGATGCCTCAAATCTGCCGCTTTGTCAGGTCAGGCTCGGGGTCGGGGTGTCGGGGTCGGGGTCGGGGTCGGGGTCTCGGGGTCGGGGTGTCGGGGGTGTCGTGTCGGGGGTCGGGGTGTCGTGTCGGTCTCGGGGTGCCGTGTCGGGGTCGGGGTGTCGTGTCGGTCTCGGGGTGCCGTGTCGAGGTCGGGGTCTCGGGGTCGGGGTGCCGGGTCGGGGTCGGGGTGCCGTGTCGGTGTCGGGGTGTCGGGTCAGGCTCAGGGTCGGGGTGTGGTGTCGGTGTGTGGTGTCGGGGTGTGGTGTCGGGGTTGGGGGTCAGGGGGTCTTCTCATTCTTCTACTACTTCTACTTCTTCTCATTCTTCTACTTCTTCTCATCCCCCGTCTTCTTCTTCTTCTTCTTTCTCCTCCTCCTCCTCCTCCTCCTCCTCCTCTTCTTCTTCTTCTTCTTCTTCTTCTTCTTCTTCTTCTTCTTCTTCTTCTTCTTCTTCTTCTTCTTCTTCTTCTTCTTCTTCTTCTTCTTCTTCTTCTTCTTCTTCTTCTTCTCCTCCTCCTCCTCTTCTTCTTCTTCTTCTTCTTCTTCTTCCCCCTTCTACTTAACCTAAACCTAAACTAAAAACATAAACTAATTAAAACTAAACTATTTAAACTAATTAAACCTAAACTAATTAAACTAAATAACCTACACTAATTAATTTTAAACTGAAAAAACTTAAACTAAAAAACCTTATCTAAACAGAAAAAAACAAAAAAAACAGAAAAAAAATGGGATCGAGGGGCTCACTGTGGGGGGCGGCGACGGGTCGGGGAGGGGCCGGCGACGGGGGGCCGGGGCGGGGCGGTGGAGGAGGCGGGGCGGCGGGGGCCCGGGCGGCGGGGGGCCGGGGCGGGGCGGTGGAGGAGGCGGGGCGGCAGGGGCCCGGGCGGCGGGGGGGCCGAGCGGCGGGAGGCCGGGGCGGGGCGGTGGAGGAGGCGGCGGGGGCGGGGGGCGGCGGGGGGCCGGGGCGGCTGTGGGCCGGGGCGGAGGTGGGGCGCGGGGCGGCGGGGGGCCGGGGCGGGGGGGCGACGGGGCGGTGGGGCGGCGGGGAGCCGGGGCGGCGGGGGCGACGGGGGCGGCGGGCGGCGGGGCGACGGGGCGGCGGGGGCGACGGGGCGGCGGGGGCGACGGGGCGGCGGGCGGCGGCGGCGGCGGGGTCAGAGGAGAAGGGCGCGCGAGGACGAAGTGAGTAACGGGCGGGGGTACCTGCCGTTAGGCAAGTGCCCTCTTTGCCGTCAGCCAGCCTTTGCCGTCCGCCTTTTTGCCTCTTTGCCGTCTGCTAGCGGACGGCAAAGAGGTGGGCCGTTAAGATTTTTTCAAACGAGCGGGGGGTGGGGGCCACCACACTCTTTGCCGTCTGCCAGCGGACGGCAAAGATTCGTTGCCGTCTGCTGGCGGACGGCAAAGAGGTGGCTGATGGCAAAGAGCTTCTTTGCCGTCAGCCTTTTCTTTGCCGTTCGCTTACGTGTAGCTGATGGCAAAGAGCTTCTTTGCCGTCAGCTAGCAGACGGCAAAGAGCTGGCAGATGGCAAATTAGCTGATTCCAGTAGTGTCCCCTCCTCGTCACCGTGTTAGAGAGCGATCACCGGGTTATATCTGGCACTTGGAAGGGTGTTTTTTATTAAGTATCCGGTTCTAGTTGTCATAAGGTCAAGGTACAACTCCGGGTCGTCCTTTTACCGAGGGACACGGCTATTCAAATAGATAAACTTCCCGGCAGGGGTGCACCACATAACCCAACACGCTCGATCCCATTTGGCCGAACACACTTTCCTGGGTCATGCCCGGCCTCGGAAGATCAACATGTCGCAGCCCCACCTAGGCACAACAGAGAGGTCAGCACGCCGGTCTAAATCCTATGGCGCAGGGGTCTGGGCCCATCGCCCATTGCACACCTGCACGTTGCGAACGCGGCCGGAAGCAGACCTAGTCTAGCAGGCGTTCCAGTCCAATCCGGCGCGCGCCACTCAGTCGCTGATGTCACGAAGGTTTCGGCTGATACCACGACGTCGAGTGCCCATAACTGTACTCGGGTAGTTGGTTAGTGCGTACAGACCAAATGGCCAGACTCAGATCAAATACCAAGATCTCGTTAAGCGTGTTATTTTAAAGTAACCGCGAACGCCGACCAGGGCCAGGCCCACCTCTCTCCTAGGTGGTCTCAACCTGCCGTGTCGCTCCACCACAAAGTAACAGTCGGGGGCCATCAGGAACCCAGGCCCACCTCTACCGGGATGGAGCCACCTGTCCTTTCAGCCCCCTCATCAGAATCACTTGCGGGTACTCAACGAGCTGACCCGACTTTAGTCACCACATGTGTCATGTATATAAAGTATATAGTATATACCCGTGATCACCTCCCGAAGTGATCACGGCCCAGTAGTATAGCATGGCAGACGGACAAGAGTGTAGGGCCACTGATGGAACACTAGCAGCCTATACTAAGCAGTATGATAGCAGGTAAGGGTAACAACTGTAGCAACATGACAGGCTATGCAACAGAATAGGATTAACCGAAATCAGTAACATGCTACACTACTCTAATGCAAGCAGTATAGAGAAGAATAGGCGACATCTGGTGATCAAGGGGGGGGGCTTGCCTGGTTGCTCTGGCAAGAAGGAGGGGTCGTCAACACCGTAGTCGAACTGGGGGTCGCCGGCAGTCTCGGGGTCTACCGGAAAGAAGTAACGGAGGGGGAACACAATAAATAACAGAGCAATCAAAGCATCACAAAGTATCAAGGCAATACGCGGTGCTAGGGGTGACGTAACGCAGGGATATGTGATACCAGCGAAGGGGGGAAACATCCGGGAAAGTGTCCCCGGTGTTTCGTGTTTTCGGGCAGATGAACCGGAGGAGGAAAGTTGCATGTTTGCTATGCTACAGATGTGTGGTGAACGAACGGGCTGCGAAACCGGATTCGTC
Source organism: Triticum aestivum (assembly GCF_018294505.1). Taxonomy (NCBI): domain Eukaryota; kingdom Viridiplantae; phylum Streptophyta; class Magnoliopsida; order Poales; family Poaceae; genus Triticum; species Triticum aestivum. The sequence continues at coordinate 255,179,338 of NC_057808.1, read as the reverse complement.
TCGTCGTTCTGAGCAACTTTCATGTAGAAAGTATTTTCATCCGAGATACGGATTAAAAGATATGATTTTCAAAAGAATTTATTAATTTCAGGAATTTAATTAATTATTTAATTTAATTCGAAACTGGATTTATGACATCAGCATGATGTCATGCTGACGTCAGCAGTCAACAGGGTTTGACTGGTCAACCTGACCAGTGGGTCCCACTGGTCAGTGACACATTTTAATTAAACATATTAATTAACCTAATCAGGATTAATTAGGGGTGGGCCCCACTGTCATTGGCTACTTAATTAGCTAATTAGGTTAATTAGGTAACTAATGTTTAATTAGTTTAATTAGTTGTTTAGTTTAATTAATCAAAATTAATTAAGTTAATTAATTATTATCATTATTATTTATTTATTTATATTTTTTTAATTCTCTTTTTTTATAAACGTTCTCAGGGGCTGGGCCCCATGTGTCATTGGCACTGGGCCAAAACGGGCTAACGGGCGCGGGTGTAGTGGGTGTGAGCGCCCGACGGGGTTCGACCCGAATGGCCCCGCGGGGCAGCTGCGACTGAAGGGCAGGTTCAAGGGCAGCGATGGTGGGCTCGACGGAGCATCGACGCGGGCGGCAGAGGCCAGCGGCACAACGGCAGGGGAGGCAACAGGAGGAGAGTCGACCGGGGCGGTTGCTGTCTGCAGCGACGCGGGGCGAGACCAGGCCGCAGGGCGCGAACGGCGGTCGGAGGCGGGGCGAGCGGGGCGTGGTGAGCGCGCAGTGAGCAGAGAGAGGAAGATGGGGAGGTGGCGGCTCACAGGGGGCCAGACGGGGAATGGCAGCGGGCTCGGGGAGGAGTTGGGGTCAGCACGACGAGGCGGAGAAGCTCCGGTCGTGGGGAGGACGACGACGTACGGCGAGGTGGTGCGGAGCATGGCGACGGTGAACGACGAGGGTCGGTGAATGCCGTTGAGGAGGAGAACGGGGACGACGGGGCAATGACGGAGAGGACGGCTGGGCAGCTCCGATGAGGTGGCTCCGGCGATGGCCTCGTGCGGTGGGGGCGAGGCATCTTGCCCCGATCTAGATCGGGCAGAGGGGGGCGAGGAGCAAGGGGTGTGGGTGTTCATCCCCGATCCAGATCGGATCGGGAGGGGGAGAGGGAGTGGCGACCGGGGGGGGAGCGGTGCGTGGGCTAGGGTTTCGGGTAGTGGGGGTTTATGGAGGGGAGTAGGTGGGCTGGCTGGTTGGGCCAGGTGGGTCGGCCAGTTGGGCTGTCTGGTCCAGTTGGCCAGGGGGCTTTCTCTTTTTTTATCTTTTTCTTATTTTCTTTTCTGTTTTATTTATTTTAGTTAGCAAAACAGTTTTACAAAAATACAACCCCTACTCCTAACTTAGCATAATAAAATAGGCCACCTACTTCAAAAAGTTTGGTGATTATATAAACTAGATTAGCATTTGTTTAGTATTTAAAAGCATTAAAATAATTGTTTTGCTGCTGTTTTTACTTACTATAGTGCAGTTAAATACTTTACAAAAGTGTGGTTTCTTCACCAATATTTAATATGGACTATTTGGCTCACTCCGAACATTTTAGTTTTAATATTTGTAAACTTTTATTATTTGCTTTTATTTAAATTTTGAATTTGTTTCAGTTCTGAACTATCGAGAGTTTATCAACAGTAAACGGGGTGACGTGGCATCGTTAACGTGGGATTACTAGCTTAATTATCCGGGCGTCACAATTCTCCTCCACTACAAGAAATCTCGTCCCGAGATTTAAGAGGGGAGTAAGGGGGAAAGTTCTGGTTACGATATTCTAACGGATCTTCTCGAAGAAGTTAATCCTTTTGGTGGATGTCTTCAATTCTTTATTCCAATGCATCATGATGAAGTCGTCGTCCTTTCTTTGGGAACTCCATCATACTTATGAAAGGATAAGGGGGCATTACAGAAAAACGGGCCGCTACAAATGTTGCTTATCTAGTAGATAACATCAGGGGGGGTGGCGGGAGGTAACCCTCGAATTAAAACTTAAGACATTATCGAGAGCAAGTAAGAAGGTGCAAAATAGAAGTTTCAAGCGCATAGACAATCGTTCGTTGCCTGATACGAAATGTGACAGGGGTTCAGAGCAAATGGGAAAGTATTGCGTCTGGTACCAGAATGGATCACTAGGCAGGTGGCCCGTGAATCACATACAAAGTCAAGCTCGAGGAATAACTTCGACAACATGGTGTATAGGAGAGTCAGGTTTCGATCGTGTGGAACTGTGGGTTATGGGCCACCATGTGGGTTAAAAGTAGGAAGGGCGGTGACATCTTGCACGATCATGATAGCAAGGCATGTCAGAGGGTAGCCTGTCAGTTATATGTCAGCAACATCGTCGGTACCAAGGGCGAGGGACGAAGAGAACCATTTTCCTGCTCGTTGAAACGAGGCGGACCAATAGGCAAAGTTCTCGTCCATCGGTGGCTACCGGAATGTCACCAACAATAGTAATAGGGTCTTACTGACAGAGTGGTACAACAAGGTGCTTACCTAAGCAGGGAAATGTCACCGCTCAGTTAAGTCAGATTACTGGAAAGGTTAAACAATACAATGGAAATGATAGTAAGATTATCAGATTAAACAGAACAATGGAAAGGAAAATGTGTTTAAACACATATTTCAGGGGTATATCCTTCCCAAGGACAAGCAGAGCATGATATCCATGACATGATATAATGTAGAAAACTCTTTAGGTAAGGGGAGAGAAATTTCATGACATTACCCATACAACGGTGTTTGGATAATTGAGCAGGAAACATTTAGCATTGGGCTTCAAATGTTCTTGTTGAAATTCGGAGTACCACAGACATGCTTCGAGATAGCATTGACATGGTCATTAGGTAAGATCAGGCTATGGATACACAAAGGATCCATCAGGAACAACTTATAGAGTAAGTCTTACAATTTCCTCATGGAAGAATAGCTAACCTTGCTAAAAAGGAAAACTTATAACAATAGGTCCTCCGGCCAGGTGTGTTAGGCATGACATCACCTTACCGGGTCATAAATAGACCAATGTTATAACTTTTGGAAATATGTTCCAACCATCATATCTGACCGAGATTCAGATCTGATTGGTGTCAGGATAACTCAGACTCAGGATGCCTGAGAAGAAAGGTGCAACACAAATTGTCAAAACGACATCGAAGATTCTCGGGAGATGAACAATGGAAGCGAGTTCCGAACAAGGGTTCATCATTAAATCAAGGAGAGGTGAGGAGGTGACTGATTGACTCAGCGACAATCCATTGAGATTTCCAAAAGATGGATTTCCACAACTATGTGAACAAGGAGATAACATTAGCTAGATCGAATGACTTAATGATGTATGCTCGAGGAAAACATACACAGTAAACAATTTTTGAAATGTGCACCCGAAATATGGGCTAGGTAGCACGATCAATGTTCGAATGATGATTCATTAAGCCATAGACGTAGAATGAAACTATAGACCAATAACTTCAAAGCAATAGGGTTGCTAGAAGTTTAGAATTTACACATCACAGACCATTTGTCGGTATTTCGTTTAGAAACAACACGGGGACCAAGGAATGAATGGATAAGGCAAGAAGTATCACATGTATCAAGAATTCTTAAGAGGTTGTGTAATGCTCACGACATTCTTGACATCAATGATGGTAATACTCCACGGTAGAACATAACATAAGTTGGATAGCAGGGAAATCAAGATACAACACAAAATATGAACAAGTTTGTGTTGGGGGGAGGCAAGAATGTTGTCGATGATAACACAATTCATCGAGGGGCTAGGATGGTATTTCTCATCCTGAATTTCGACACACAACTTGGAAGAAGTCAAATTGTTGACAATGATCTCGAAAAATTTGTCGAGAGGTTTTCAAGAAGATGTAATTGATCGACGATGACATCAAGTCAAAGGAATGATGAAAGCGCAAGGTTATTGGAACCACGGTTAGGACACAAACTCGAAATCAAGTTTGGTGTTCAAGGAGAAGTGATATGACGAGGAAGATCGATTGTAAGATTAGCTCACCGTCGCAATTTGTGCTTCGGGAAGAAGGACCCGGTAGCACAGTTAAAATTTAGCACAATAATGATATAGCCGAGCAGGCTAGGATTGACTTAAATGATTATTAAACTCGTAAGCAACGAAAATTAATTAGAGTTATTGAATCGGAGTGCGGACTTGATTCACTATTCGGTGTTCTCGGTTGACAAACAACCCAGAACCCATGAAGTGACAAAGACAAGGTAAGGTAGTACTTCATCAAAGTTTATAAGATGTAGTGCAATGGTAAGATATCCTCGAGATACCAGGGGTAATACTCAAAGGTAGATCATAATAGAGGTTGGGCAGGCGTATTGACCTGCAGAAGACAAGTGATTTAACTTGTCCAAGAAATGGTATTTAAAGGAGAACATGGTCGGAAACCACGATCATAAATGATCGAACCACGAATACAAGATGAACTTATAACAAGGGGGTAATTATTTTTACGAGCAGCTTCCATGATAAGTTATACATCGTGTCCATGGGCATGAACGCAAGGTTCAAGGTCGACTCCCACTTCTTCAATGTATAACCTTCCATTCACTTCTCGCCTTGATAAAGGCATTAGTGTTGAAAGTTTTACCTGGTGAAATACCAGATGAGTATGACTCGTGAAAACTTCCGAGTTCACACATATTAAGGAAGGCATAGGTTCAACCCGTCAGGGTATCGTGGAAACATATACCACAAGCTTCAATAGTAAATACCACCAGCTCGAAAACAGAGCATGGTTGAGAAAACAGAGGATACAATTTACCAAAGGCATGGTGTATCAGGGGAAGAACTCAAGGTTTTGAGAATATGCAGGAACGGTCGGATAATAATCCACCAAAGGATCTGGCGGACCGCAAAGAAACTTATTTGAGTATATATGTTCAGCCAGAAGAAGAAATAATGCCAAGGCATCGGATTATAGAAAAATCTGGGTAATTCGAGACCTTAAATGCAAGGAATTATGATTTCCAAATTGGGGGATCAAAAGCAGATGCTCTGATCAAAAGACAAGTAAGTTGAATAGACTTAGAGGCACAAACGGTGGCAATTTGATTGGTCGACAACCAGCTCATGTTCAAAATGACGTCCGTGCCGGAAGGATGAATTCTAGGCTCTGATTGAGGATTGCGAGCATTCGCAACAAATTGAATCAACGAACTCAAAATGATGATGACAAGAGATGCCAATAAGATTACGAGACTTAAGATTAATCATAATGCAAGTAAGCAAGAATTTCAAGAGCAAAAAGGCTCCTGAGGATTTTTGGAAGATCGAATGGTATTTTGAACACTTTTGTGAAATACTTGAATCAACTCGGGATGAGCGGATACTCGGTAAGTGCGAGAATTATCCGTAGGGGTATTCAGGTGGAAAGGAACTGCAAGGCAGTAGGCACAAGGATTCTCGGAACAACAACGAGTATTTCAGGGTAACTTGTAATAGCAAGAGCAACTGGGGACTAATGTAAGAATGACAAGTGCATGTAGTTATCTGTAGGGGTTGACGGTGGAAGGGGAATTGCAAAAGAAGTGGGCACAAAGTCTCGAGAGAACTTTAGAGAGTATCTTCGGAATCTTCTCGTGCAGCAAGCGACCATCTGGAGTGAGGGCTCTCTGGGAGAAAGTATTTACGAGAACCTAGAGTTAGAGTTAGCAAAACCATTTAACCCGAATAGAAGAGAGATAAGAATCCCAGAGTATAGACAAGGAATAAAATATCCTAATTCCACCCAATGGCGACGTGGGCCCGTAAGCCGCACAGCCATGTTAGTAAAAAAATCAATGACTAGACTCGACTTCGGCCAAGGAGTTGGAAAGGGGATTCCTATAGGCAGTCGGCTCTGATACCAACTTGTGACGCCCCCGATTCAATCGTACACTAATCATGCACGCAAATGTGTACGATCAAGATCAGGGACTCATGGGAAGATATCACAACACAACTCTACAACATAAATAAGTCATACAAGCATCATAATACAAGCCAGGGGCCTCGAGGGCTCGAATACAAGTGCTCGATCATAGACGAGTCAGCGGAAGCAACAACATCTGAGTACAGACATAAGTTAAACAAGTTTGCCTTAAGAAGGCTAGCACAAAAGTAGCAACGATCGAAAAGGCAAGGCCTCCTGCCTGGGACCTCCTAACTACTCCTCGAAGCCGAACTCCATGTAGAATCATCCTCGGGATCTCTAGCTCCTGGACTCCAGCATCTGGTTGTGACAACCAGGTATAGAAAGGGGAAAAGAGGGAGAAAAGCAACCATGACTAGTCATCCAAAGTACTCGCAAGCAAGGAGATACACTACATATGCATGGGTATATGTGTAAAGGGCCATATCGGTGGACTGAACTGTAGAATGCCAGAATAAGAGGGGGATAGCTAATCCTGTCGAAGACTACGCTTCTGGCCACCTCCATCTTGCAGCATGTAGAAGAGAGTAGATGATAAGTTCACCAAGTAGCATCGCATAGCATAATCCTACCCGGCGATCCCCTCCTCGTCGCCCTGTTAGAGAGCGATCACCGGGTTATATCTGGCACTTGGAAGGGTGTGTTTTATTAAGTATCCGGTTCTAGTTGTCATAAGGTCAAGGTACAACTCCGGGTCGTCCTTTTACCGAGGGACACGACTATTCGAATAGATAAACTTCCCTGCAGGGGTGCACCACATAACCCAACACGCTCGATCCCATTTGGCCGGACACACTTTCCAGGGTCATGCCCGGCCTCGGAAGATCAACACGTCGCAGCCCCACCTAGGCACAACAGAGAGGTCAGCACGCCGGTCTAAATCCTATGGCGCAGGGGTCTGGGCCCATCGCCCATTGCACACCTGCATGTTGCGAACGCGGCCGGAAGCAGACCTAGCCTAGCAGGCGTTCCAGTCCAATCCGGTGCGCGCCACTCAGTCGCTGATGTCACGAAGGCTTCGGCTGATACCATGACGTCGAGTGCCCATAACTGTTCCCGCCTAGTTGGTTAGTGCGTATAGATCAAATGGCCAGACTCAGATCAAATACCAAGATCTCGTTAAGCGTGTTATTTTAAAGTACCCGTGAACGCCGACGAGGGCCAGGCCCACCTCTCTCCTAGGTGGTCTCAACCTGCCCTGTCGCTCTGCCACAAAGTAACAGTCGGGGGCCGTCAGGAACCCAGGCCCACCTCTTCCGGGATGGAGCCACCTGTCCTTTCAGCCCCCTCATCAGACTCACTTGCGGGTACTCAACGAGCTGACCTGACTTTAGTCACCACATGTGTCATGTATATAAAGTATATAGTATATACCCGTGATCACCTCCCGAAGTGATCACGGCCCAGTAGTATAGCATGGCAGACGGACAAGAGTGTAGGGCCACTGATGGAACACTAGCATCCTATGCTAAGTAGTAGGATAGCAGGTAAGGGTAACAAATGTACCAACAATGACAGGCTATGCAACAGAATAGGATTAACCGAAATCAGTAACATGCTACACTACTCTAATGCAAGCAGTATAGAGAAGAATAGGCGATATCTGGTGATCAAGGGGGGGGGGCTTGCCTGGTTGCTCTGCCAAGAAGGAGGGGTCGTCAACACCGTAGTCGAACTGGGGGTCGCCGACAGTCTCGGGGTCTACCGAAAAGAAGTAACGGAGGGGGAACACAATAAATAACAGAGCAATCAAAGCATCACAAAGTATAACAAGGCAATACGCGGTGGTAGGGGTGATGTAACGCAGGGATATGTGATACCAGCGAAGGGGGGAAACATCAGGGAAAGTATCCCCGGTGTTTCGCGTTTTCGGGCAGATGAACCGGAGGGGGAAAGTTGCGTGTTTGCTATTCTAGGGATGGTGAACGAACGGGCTGCGTATCCGGATTCGTCTCGTCGTTCTGAGCAACTTTCATGTAGAAAGTATTTTCATCCGAGATACGGATTAAAAGATATGATTTTCATAAGAATTTATTAATTTCAGGAATTTAATTAATTATTTAATTTAATTCGAAATTGGATTTATGACATCAGCATGATGTCATGCTGACGTCAGCAGTCAACAGGGGTTGACTGGTCAACCTGACCAGTGGGTCCCACTAGTCAGTGACACATTTTAATTAAACATATTAATTAACCTAATCAGGATTAATTAGGGGTGGGCCCCACTGTCATTGGCTACTTAATTAGCTAATTAGGTTAATTAGGTAACTAATGTTTAATTAGTTTAATTAGTTGTTTAGTTTAATTAATCAAAATTGATTAAGTTATTTATTTATTTATTTTTATTATTATTATTTATTTATATTTTTTAATTCTTTTTTTATAAACGTTCTCAGGGGCTGGGCCCCATGTGTCATTGGCACTGGGCCAAAACGGGCTAACGGGCGCGGGTGTAGTGGGCGTGAGCGCCCGACGGGGTTCGACCCGAATGGCCCTGCGGGGCAGCTGCGAGTGAAGGGCAGGTTCAAGGGCAGCGATGGTGGGCTCGACGGAGTATCGACGCGGGCGACAGAGGTCAGCGGCACAGCAGCAGGGGAGGCAACAGGAGGAGAGTCGACCGGGGGGGTTGCTGTGTGCAGCGACGCGGGGCGAGACCAGGCCGCAGGGCGCGAACGGCGGTCGGAGGCGGGGCGAGCGGGGCGTGGTGAGCGCGCGGTGAGCAGAGAGAGGAAGGAGGGGAGGTGGCGGCTCATAGGGGGCCAGACGGGAATGGCAGCGGGCTCGGGGAGGAGTCGGGGTCAGCACGACGAGGTGGAGAAGCTCCGGCCGTGGAGGAGGACGACGACGTATGGCGAGGTGATGCGGAGCACGGCGACGGCGAACGACGAGGGTCGGTGAAGGCCGTTGAGGAGGAGGACGGGGACGACGGGGCAACGACGGAGAGGACGGCGGGGCAGCTCCGATGAGGTGGCTCCGGCGACGGCGTCGTGCGGTGGGGGTGAGGCATCTTGCCCCGATCTAGATCGGGCAGAGGGGGGGGCGAGGAGCAAGGGGAGTGGGTGTTTCATCCCCGATCCAGATCGGATCGGGAGGGGGAGAGGGAGTGGCGACGGGGGGGGGAGTGGTGCGTGGGCTAGGGTTTCGGGTAGTGGGGGGTTATGGAGGGGAGTAGGTGGGCTGGCCGGTTGGGCCAGGTGGGTCAGCCAGCTGGGCCGTCTGGTCCAGTTGGCCAGGGGGCTTTCTCTCTTTTTTTAATCTTTTTCTTATTTTCTTTTCTGTTTTATTTATTTTAGTTAGCAAAACAGTTTTACAAAAATACAACCCCTACTCCTAAATTAGCACAATAACATAGGCCACCTACTCCAAAAAGATTGGTGATTATATAAACTAGATTAACATATGTTTAGTATTTAAAAGCATTACAATAATTGTTTTGCTGCTGTTTTTACTTACTATAGTGCAGTTAAATACTTTACAAAAGTGTGGTTTCTTCACCAATATTTAATATGGACTATTTGGCTCACTCCGAACATTTTAGTTTTAATATTTGTAAACTTTTATTATTTGCTTTTATTTAAATTTTGAATTTGTTTCAGTTCTGAACTATCGAGAGTTTATCAACAGTAAACGGGGTGATGTGGCATCATTAATGTGGGATTACTGTAGCTTAATTATCCGGGCGTCACAGCCCCGCCGTTGTCGCTGTAGCGAACACTCGCCGCTCTAGGGTAAGTGCTCGACCCCTTGTGCTGTCTTTTTCACTCCGATTCCTAGCACAAGGACAATGCCATGTTTCTTGCCATGATTGAGATTGATCCATCCAGCTAAAACTTCCTTAGGACTAGATTAATTCAAAAAAATTAGGGTTAGCTCTCCGCAGAACTCATCTCGGACCGACCGAACTGTAGAAATCGGTCCCACTGATTCGGCTTAGGCCATTGCACATGTACTTTTCGGTCCGATCGAAACGTGCAAATCGGTGTGACCGAGTTCAAGACTCTATGAAACCCTAGCAATCTCGATGCCACCGAACTGTGACTCGGCCCAACCGAGTTCACTAGTTTAGGTTCCAAGTGTTGCTTTAGTATCACCGAGTTTGTCAATTCGGTAGCTCCGAGATCACTTCTGTAGAGAACTAAAATTAAACTTTTTGACTCAATTATTTTGAAAAACCTCTGTACTTTGTGATGCTCATCTATTCTACCTCATCTACAACCTATTCACAGGGTCTGCTGACAGTTTGCCAGCAACATGTCTGATCAAAGTGACAGCCAGAACAAGTCTGAGGAACATGTGCAGATGAGTAAGGGCTCAGATCCCTCTAGCACTTCTGATGATGGCAGTAGGAGCACTCCAAGCAACTTGCCCAAGGGAGCCACCAGGTCTAGGAAGAAGAGAACCTCAGAATCAGAGGATGAGGACTATGTGGCCACTGAGGAGGAAGTAAGCTCCAAGAAGAAGATGCTAAAGAAGGAGTATGGCACAACTGCTGCAGTTAAGCCAGGACTGAACAAGAAGGCACCTGCAAGGAGGATGCCAATGTCAAAGCCAAGGAAAGTTGCCACAGGTGAAACTATGAAGTTCACCATTGAATCTGAAGAAGAGGCAGCTGGTGAGGACAAGAAGAAGAAGAGGGCAAGAACCACTACTGCCAGAGTTCTTGGCAAGCCCTCAATGAAGAGAGATTCTGAAGGAGAAGAGGAAGAAGAAGAGGATGCTGCACCAGCACCCAAAGCTCAGAAGCTTATGGGAGATACAATCAGATCAGGGGCTGCTCCATCTAAGCCCAAGTCTCCTCCCAAAGCTCAAACTCAGAAGCCCCCAAAACCCAAAAGGAACACCAGGAGTATTCCAGCTGAGGAAAAGAACAAGGCCCAGTGCCTGAAGCAGAAGAAGAAGAAGATGATTCTCTTGTCTTGAGAAAGTTGAAACCAAAGATCCTAGATCATAATGATTCACATCCTGTTGCAGAAGATATGAGGATCAGAAAGGATGCAGGACTAAGACTGTGGAGACAGTCTGATCCATATGCTGTCAGGAGGAGAACAGCAGTTGATTATAGGTTCCACACAAAGGAACATCAAGACTTCTATGAGACAATCATGCTTGACAAGAACCCTATAGTATGTGACATGAGATGGATAGACTGGGAGTACATCAAGGAAAATGAAGATCACTATCCAGGAGTCTATGACAGCTTCAAGGCTTGTGGAGTAGATACATTTGTTGGACAGAAGCTCACCAAGTGGAATGATGAGCTGATCATGCAATTCTATTCTACAACCCATTTCTTTCCAGATGGGAGGACTATATGGATGTCTGAGGGTACTAGGTACCAATCCACAGTAGAAGAATGGGCCAAGCTGATCAATGCCCCTGAAGAACATGAAGATGACTTGGATGTGTATGCCACCAAAAAGAAAGACCACAACACTATGGCCAACATGTACAAGGAGATCCCAGACAAAGCTTTGGACACTCATAAGCTTGGATCTGTACACTACTTGTTGTCTGGTCTGCCCACAATCAACTGGATCCTTAGGCACACATTGCTACCCAAGTCTGGAGATCACAAGATGATCAGAGGACATGCTATCAATTTGCTACACTTATTTGATGTGCCTCAGAAGTTCAAAGTGATGAGTCTGATTGTGGAAACAATCAAGAGGACAGCTGCTAACCAAAAGAGAAGCTGTGGGTATGCTCCACACATTCAGGAGCTCATCAACTCCAAGATGGGCACAGGTACATACTTGTTGGACAAGGAGCACCTTCCTCTGCATCCTGATTTTGAAGGTAACACTGTTGTGATGAATGAGGAAGACCCCACATCTGTGCAAGCACAAGAGAAGAGAGAGAAGGCAAGGGCAGAGAAAGCTGCAAGAATGCCAATTGTGGAAGAGGCAGCTCAAGTGTTCTTGAAATCCAAGCAAGATCAGCTTGGATATCTGATCCAATCCACCTTGAGGATTGAGAAGGGCTTGGCCACCCTGACTCAAAACCAGGAGAGCTTGTAGAGGATCATTGAGCAGAAATTCTATGATCTTGATGTCAAAGTAACTGATATTCAGTCAGCACTTGAGCAACTTCAGGAGGAAATGGAGGAGAAGAAGGGCAAGTCAACTACAGATGCTTCTGCTGCAGTGCCAGTCACAGATACTAGAGCTACAACATCAGCTCCAGCAGCTACAGCTCCAGTGCCACCTCCAGCAGCCACTCCACCAGCTCCAGCTACATCAACAGAAGCTTTCGTCCTTGGAGTCATCTCTACACCACCTACCGAAGATCAAGCCTGAGAGACGTTCAGTACTATGATTTTTTGAACTTTTTGGTAACTTGTTGCCAAAGGGGGAGAAAAATGTATAGATCATAGGCTTCGAGAGAGAGTGTTGCTTTTTATCTCTCTTGCTATTTTGGTCGAACTACTTTTTGATTGTGTGCTTATGTGAGACACTTTATGTCCGTGTGAGATACTTGTTGATCATGTGTTTGATCATATGCTACCTTTATGCTTCTTGGATGATATTCTCTTATCTCTATATCCTTATATGATCATTCACTTGCTTGGTGATGAGTGCATGCTTTCAATTCCTATCATTTTGAGCGCTCCACCAAGATGTATGTGACATGGAAGAGTAACCCATGATCCTAGTCGATTGTGCATTTGCATTCAAAAGCAAATTTTAAATAATGCACAAATTTAGGGGGAGCTCTTGCTTATCACATACTTCTCAAAGCGACGATGTTTTTCAATCTTATTATCATTTGTCGAAGCTTTTATCTATATGTTGTCATCAATTACCAAAAAGGGGGAGATTGAAAGTGCAACTATCCCTGGGTGGTTTTGGTAATTCCTAAAAACATATAGCTCACTGAGCTAATGCTATTTCAAGATAAATATTTCAGGAAAACTCAATGATTGGCATGGCAAGGATTAGAAAAGTGGACCCCTCAAAATGCTAAGGACAAAAGGATTGGCTCAAGCTCAAAGCACAAGACTCTACTTTTTTCATTTTAGTGATCCAAGATCACATTGAGTCCATAGGAAAAGCCAATACTATTAAGAGGGGGTGAGGTGCTGCTTAATGAGGTTCTGGCTCAAAATGCTTAGTGATATGCTCCAAAGCCCTCAACTACTTTCTCATATCCGCATATGTCCCAAACCAAAAGTCAAACTCGGCCCCACCGAAACTTTCTATCCGGCGCCACCGAGTTCACTTGACATAGCCACTGCCAGAAACCCTAGTCTTTTCGGTCTCACCGAGATGGGATTGTAATCTCTATGTTTCCCTTCGTAATGTTTCGGTCACACCGAGATGAGCGATCAGTCCCACCGATATTGCAATGCATACTCTCTGTTTCCCTTTTGTAACGTTTCGGTCCAACCGAGATGAGCGAATCGGTCCCACCGAGTTTGCCTGACCAACTCTCTGTTTGTCTATTACCAAAATCGGTCCCACCGAGTTTGTGTAATCGGTCTCACCGAGATTACGTTATGCCCTAACCCTAACTAAATCGGTCCTACCGAGTTGACATGTCGGTCCCACCGAAAACCCTAACGGTCACATTATGAACCAAATCGGTCCGACCGAGTTTCATGATTCGGTCCCACCGAGTTTGGTAAATTGTGTGTAACAGTTAGATTTTGTGTGGAGGCTATATATACCCCTCCACCCACACTTCATTCGTGGTGAGAGCCATCAGAACATGCCTACACTTCCAACATACATTTTCTGAGAGAGAACCACCTACACTTGTGTTGAGGTCAAGATATTCCATTCCAACCACATAAATTTTGATCTCTAGCCTTCCCCAAGTTGCTTTCCACTCAAATCATCTTTCCACCAAATCCAATCCTATGAGAGAGAGTTGAGTGTTGGGGAGACTATCATTTGAAGCACAAGAGCAAGGAATTCATCATCAACACACCAGTTGTTACCTCTTGGAGAGTGGTGTCTCCTAAATTCGCTAGGTGTCACTTGGGAGCCTCCGTCAAGATTGTGGAGTTGAACCAAGGAGTTTATAAGGGCAAGGAGATCGCCTACTTCGTGAAGATCTACCCGAGTGAGGCAAGTCCTTCATGGGCGACGGCCATGGTGGGATAGACAAGGTTGCTTCTTCGTGGACCCTTCATGGGTGGAGCCCTCCGTGGACTCGCGCAACCGTTACCCTTCGTGGGTTGAAGTCTCCATCAACGTGGATGTACGATAGCACCACCTATCGGAACCACGGATAAAAAATCTCCGTGTCAACATTGCGTTTGCTCCCTCAAACTCCTCCCTTTACCTTCATATGCAATTGGTTTACATTCCGCTGCTACACTCTTAGAATTGCATGTGTAGGTTGATTGCTTGACTTGTGCTAAGTTGCTAAAATCTGCCAAGAACTAAAATTGGGAAAAGGCTAGATTTTTATTTGGTCAAGTAGTCTAATTGTCGGAGTAAATGGCCACGGGTAGCCTAACCGACTCCCCCTGGCTCTTCGAAAAATCATCAGGCCAATCGAGCCTTCAAGCATCCAGGGCATGGGGCCGCCTTCCTCTGGCCGACTATCCCCAAGGCCGACTACCAGAAGGCGACCCGACCTCAAAAACCTTCCCGAAGAAAGCTACGAGATGGCCGACTCCAGGAAGTCGGCCCCAAGAGGACCGACTCCCAGAAGCCGGCCAAGACCGCACCCACCAGGGCTGCACCCACATAACGATGATAAGACGGGGCGTGGCCGCAGTACAGCCTACCACCCCCGAATCCCGGAACATACATGGCCACAGGGCGCCGTACGGGTCAGCCACCCCCGCCCGGCGTGGCACTGTAGCCATGTTGACCACGACGTCACCCACGACAGGCGCCAGTATGGCCCGCGGGCGGCGGGCCCCTTTAGCCAGAGAGACGCTCGAAGGCGGCCCAGCCTCCCCTAGTCGGCCTGGGGCGTAGCCAGCTACCTCCCTCCCTCGAGACATGTGCATCATTAAGGAGACAAGACGAGGTGAGGCTACAGTGAGAGCCCGCTAGGCGGCGGCACTGTAGCCACGCTTACCTCGACAAAGCCCTCGTCATCAGGGGCGAGGCAACAGTAACCAACCGCCGACAAGGCCCCCAGGCGGTGGGGCCGGCCTGTCGGCCAAGAGGTCGGCAGCCGGCGGGACCCACCAGTCGGCGGGCCCCAACGGCCGGCGGAGAAGGCGACGAGCACAGACACTGACGGCTGGGACCCGCACCCAGCCGGATTACCATTGTACCCCTGGGGGTAGGCCTATATAAATCCCCCGGGACACGCATGCAAAGGGTTGATCTGATAGAGTTTTACACACCACATAGAGAGAAAAGGAGAGCTAGCCTTGCCCTTCTTCTTCCCCTAGCCAAACAGCTCGAGGAGCACTTGTAGCTACTTGTGTTGATCTAGTGATCATGCGGAGACCCCGCAGAGGAGGACTAGGGGTGTTATCTCCACGGAGAGCCCCGAACCTGGGTAAGATTCGCCGGTGTGCATGTCTTCGCCTTATCCCGTTTCCAGGCACCGGAGATGTCTTACTGGCTCCCACAATGATAAGCCACCCGTTGGCATATGTCGCACCTACCACCCGACATTTGCCGCCCACTGTGGGGCCAGGTGCACTGTCGTCTGGAGACCTGTTCTGGACGGGAACCCTTTTCCTCCCCCGCGAGCGTAGCCAGCCCGCTATGCCCGATGGCGCTTGCCCTGACGCGCTGCAAGGCATCGACGACGCCTGCGCGGCGAGCTGCCTCGCCGACCTTCTTGGTGAGACTCGCATCTCCGACGAGCCCGCGTCCGACGCGGGCACACACTACCCCAAGAGCCGCCTCGTCAGCCTCCTCGACCAGCTTCACGTCTCCAGCGAGCTTGCTGTGGACTTGGAGTCGGTCAGCTCCACCGACCCGATGCTTGTCGACTCCGACACGGCATCGCTTGATGCCTTCCCCACCGACGTTGTGATCATCGACGACCCTCTCCCTCGAGCCGACAGTGGTAGCAGCGCTGTCACTGAGGTGCTGGTCATCAGCCACGGCGCTGTCTCGGGTGAGAACGCCCACGATGCCCTACAAGCGGCGCTGCACGACTTGTCCGTCCCCATCCCGGCCGACGCCGACGCCGAGACTCTGGAGGCACGCCACCTCGCCCTCATCGCGGAGGGCCAGAAGATAGCATCCATGAGACGCCTCACTGAGGCTCACCAGCGCGAAGTCGACCGCGCCGCCTTTGGTACGCCGCCTCCTGGCGGGCCAAGCCGAGCCGGCCTCGTCAAGAAGCGCGGCCCGGCCATCGCCAGCATGCTGGGAGCAGACCGCCCAGTCTACGCCACGACACTCAAGAACCTGCGTGCCGCTCAGGCGGCCGTAGACGAGCTGAACGGGCTGGGGGCTGATGAGCTCCCCTACATGACTAGACGCATCCAGCAGCTGATCGACGCGGCCGCAGAACGACATGAAGCCGGCGCCCGCACTGAGAGTCCTCCCCCACGCCGAGAACACGCCACGACATCCCGGACGCCGACTGCAAGCGGCGCCCGCGCAAGGAAAGACAAGGAGCCGGCTGCTAGCCGCAGCCGGACTCGGGTCACCATTGAGCGCGACGCAGAAGGCCGCCCCCGAGCGGTGGAACGACAAGGCAATCCGCCTCCCCCTCCGCCTCATGGGGAGAGATATCCCACCCCGCCGCCTGTCACGCATCCGACTCTCGGTGGCCGACTAGGCCATCGCGAAGGAGTCGGCGAGAATGATGCCCGTCACCGGATCGACCGCCTAGCGCGATCCCTGGCGCTAGAAGAAGAAGATGATGTCGGCCCACCTTGCTTTGGCCCCCACATTCGCGACGAGCCCTTCCCCAAAGGGTTCTCACTCCCAAGAGACACGGCAAAATACGACGGCTCCGTGAAGCCGGAAGATTGGTTGATCGACTACTCTACCGCAGTCAGCATAGCAAATGGCAATAGGTGCGTTGCCGTGAAGTACGTCACTCTCATGCTTCAGGGCACGGCACGCACCTGGCTGAACAGCCTCAAGCCCTACAGCGTCAACAGCTGGTTAGACTTTACGGAAGTCTTCGTCCGCAACTTCACCAGCACATACAAGCGGCCTCCCAAGCCCCGCCAGCTCTCCTTATGCGTCCAAGGGCCCAGCGAATTGACTCGCGACTACCTCACGCGTTGGGCCGACCTCCGCAACTCCTGCGAGGGGGTGCACGAGGTTCAAGCCATAGAGTACTTCACCGCCGAGTGCCGAGAGGGCACCCTCCTCAAGCACCGAATCCTCTGCGACGAGCCGACCACCCTCGATGAGCTGCTAATCATAGCCGACAAGTACGCCACGGCCGACTCCACGATGAAGACCGAGCTCTGAGTGGACGCCTCTGGAAAGGTGCTCGCTCCGGCTCCCAAGAAGCTGGCTAGTGACTCCAACCGACGCCCCTACCAGAACGACCACAAGCGCAAGGCCCCTATGCCGCCTTCCACCAGTCGGCAAGTAGCCACCATCGAAGACGAACAGCCCGAAGAGCGGCCCGCTCCCAAGAAGAAGGGCGGCAGGCCGGCTTGGCAGCCGGCCTTCTCCTACGAGCAAACTCTCGATGCCCCCTGCAAGTTCCACAGCGGCGTGAAGCCGTCCAACCACATGACCCGGAAGTGCCATTGGCTCGCGCGGATCTCCAAGGGCGAGGGGCTGGTGCCGCCTCCGCCTCCTGGCCCGCCGCCTCCAGCCCCTCAGCAGCCGGCTGTTCGACCAGCAGTCGGAGCCATTCAGGATGAGTTCCCAGATGAGGACGCCGCCTACATCGTCTTCACGAGCCAGATTGAAGACAAGCGCAGTCGGCGCCGACAGCACCAAGAAGTCAACGCGGTCGCCTCCAGCAACCCCGAGTTCATGCATTGGTCTGAAAGGCCCATCAGCTGGAGCCGAGCCGATCACCCAGAGGTGATGCCGTCTCCCGGCTCCTACGCATTGGTGTTGGGCGTCACCCTCGCGATGGAAAGGCGAGCTGCCCGTTTCTCCCGCGTGCTGATTGATGGTGGAAGCAGCATCAACATACTGTACCGCGACACCATGGAGAAGTTGAACCTCAAGGCGAAGCAGCTCATGCCAAGCCGGACTGTGTTCCATGGCATCGTACTCGGCCTGTCCTGTTCCCCAATCGGCAAGATCAAGATGGATGTTCTCTTCGGAGACAAGGATCACTTTCACCGAGAAGCAATCTGGTTTGAAGTAGTGGATCTAGAAAGCCCTTACAATGCCTTGCTTGGCCGACCTGCCCTGGCCAAGTTCATGGCTGTGCCCCACTACGCCTACCTCAAGATGAAGATGCTGAGTTCAAAGGGAATCATCACTATAGCCGGCGACTACAAGAAGTCCATCGAGTGCACTACGGCCAGCAGCCGACTGGCCGAGTCCCTCGTGATTGCTGAAGAGAAGAAGATGCTGGATCGAGTCGTGGCCATGGCCGGCAAGCAGTCAGCCCTGTCCCCCAGCCCCAAGGAATATGATACTCAGGGCTCCTTCCAGCCGGCCAAGGAGACAAAGATGATACCTCTGGACCCGGAGAACTCGGAGAGGTTTGCTGTCATTGGTGCAAACCTGGACAGTAAATAGGAAGGCGAGCTCGTCGACTTCCTCCATGAGAATCGGGACATCTTTGCATGGTCCCCAAAGGACATGCCGGGTGTTCCGAAGGATTTCGCCGAGCACAAGCTACACGTCCGAGCGGACGCGAAACCAGTCAAGCAGCCTCTCCGCCGACTGTCGGAGGAGAAAAGAAGGATCGTAGGAGAAGAGATAGCCCGGCTCCTGCCGCCGGCTTCATTATGGAGGTGTTTTTCCCAGAGTGGCTTGCCAACCCGTTCTTGGTGTTGAAGAAGAACAATAAATGGCGTATGTGTATAGATTACACCAGCCTCAACAAAGCCTGCCCCAAAGATCCGTTTGCCCTACCACGGATCGATCAAGTGATAGACTCCACAGCCGGATGCGAGCTGTTGAGTTTCTTGGATGCTTACTCAGGATACCACCAGATCAAGTTGGACCCAGCCGACCGCTTGAAGACCGCCTTCATCACACCATTCGGAGCTTTTTGCTACCTGACTATGACATTCAGCTTGAGAAATGCCGGTGCCACTTTTCAGCGTTGCATGCAGAAATGCCTCCTCAAGCAACTTGGCAGAAATGCCCACGTCTATGTAGACGATATTGTGGTGAAGACGGAGAAGCGCGGCACCCTGCTGGAAGACCTCAGAGAAACATTTGCCAACTTGCGCCGATTCCAGATCAAGCTCAACCCTGAGAAATGTGTGTTCGGAGTACCAGCCGGCCAGCTTCTAGGCTTTTTGGTCTCCGAACGCGGCACTGAGTGCAACCCAGTGAAGATCAAGGCCATAGAGAGAATGGAGATTCCTACCAAGTTGCGAGACGTTCAGAAGTTTACCGGGTGCCTGGGCTCCCTAAACCGCTTTATCAGCCGGCTAGGGGAGAAGGCTCTCCTCCTGTACCGACTCATGAAGAAGTCCACCCACTTCGAGTGGAACGACCAAGCAGACCAAGCTTTCCACGAGTTGAAGAAGATGCTGACCACACCACCTGTCCTGGCAGCGCCGACTGAGAAAGAGCCCATGCTCCTTTACATTGCTGCGACTAGCCGAGTGGTCAGTACAGTCATCGTGGTCCAGCGCCCAGAAGAAGGCCGAGCTCAGTTAGTCCAGAGGTCGGTATATTATTTAAGCGAAGTACTGTCCACCTCGAAGCAAAACTACCCGCATTACCAGAAGATGTGCTATGGAGTGTACTTCGCCGCCAAGAAGCTGAAGCCATACTTTCAAGAGCATCCCATCACGGTCGTATGCACTGCCCCGCTTGCCGAGATCATAGGCAGCCGGGATGCATCCGGCCGGGTGGCTAAGTGGGCCATTGCGCTGGCTCCTGACACAATCTTCAACCAGCCCCGCACTGCCATCAAGTCCCAAGCATTGGCCGACTTCCTTGTCGACTGGGCCGAGACCCAGTACCTACCGCCGGCTCCCGACTCCACTCATTGGCGAATGCTCTTCGACGGATCCAAGATGCGCACCGGCTTGGGAGCCGGCATCGTCCTCACCTCTCCCAAGGGCGACAAGCTCAGATACACATTGCAAATCCATTTTGCCGCCTCCAACAATGTGGCTGAGTACGAGGTGCTCATACACAGGCTCCGGCTAGCCAAAGAATTCGGCATACGCCGGATCCTGTGTTATGGCGACTCGGATTTGGTGGTCCAGCAGTCATCTGGCGACTGGGACGCCAAGGACGCAAACATGGCGAGCTATCGATTCCTCGTCCAGCAAATCAGCGGATACTTTGAAGGGTGCGAGTTCCTCCACGTGCCATGGGCCGACAACGAGCAAGCAGATGCCCTGGCACGGATCGGCTCCACCCGACAAGCTATACCAACCAGCGTCTCTCTCCAGCGCCTCCTCAAACCGTCTGTCAAGCCGTCTCCAGAATCGGACTCCATCTTCGTACCACCTACCCCTGATGAAGTCGGATCCGACTGGGGGAACCCAGCACCCAGCTCGGGGACTTCAGAACCCGGCCCGGGGACTACAGCAATCGGCCCGGGGACTGCAGCAACACAACAGGCGGTGGCCGACTCCAACTCTCCACCACCCAACCCACCCACCCGGGTCACAGTAGCCGTACTGACAATAGAAGAAGTCACAGCTCCATCATGGGCCCAGCCCATCCTCAACTTCCTAGTAAACAGAGAGCTGCCGACTGATGAGATCTCGGCAAGACTAGTTCAACGCCGAGCCGGAGCATACGCAATAATAAACAGAGAACTTGTTAAGCATAGCGTCACTGGAGTCTTCCAGCGCTGCGTCGAGCCAGAAAAGGGCATAGCAATCCTCAAGGATATCCACCATGGTGAATGCGGCCACCACGCGGCCTCAAGATCACTTGTCGCCAAATCTTTCCGCCATGGTTTTTTCTGGCCGACTGCTTTGGAAGACGCCAAGGAATTAGTCAAATGCTGCAAAGGATGCCAAGTCTTCAGCTCCAAGCAACACTTGCCGGCTTCTACACTCAAGATCATCCCCCTCAGCTGGCCCTTTGCCGTTTGGGGGCTGGGCATGGTGGGCCCATTCAAGACAGCCCGCGGCGGCATGACACATCTGCTTGTCGTCGTGGAGAAATACACCAAGTGGATTGAAGCGAAGCCAATCAAGAAGCTGAACGGGCCGACTGCCGTGACATTCATCGCAGACATCACCACTCGGTATGGTATACCACACAACATCATCACCGACAACGGCACGAACTTTGCCAAGGGAGCACTGGCACGTTTCTGCCCAACACATGGCATCCGACTGGACTTAGCGTCCGTTGCCCACCCGCAGTCAAACGGCCAGGTCGAGCGAGCAAACGGCCTCATCCTCTCTGGCATCAAGCCCCGACTGGTCGTACCACTGGAGCGTTCGGCCGGCTGCTGGCTCGATGAGCTGCCGGCTGTCCTCTGGAGTCTGCGTACTACCCCGAACAAGTCAATCGGCTGCACTCATTTCTTCCTTGTATATGGTGCCGAGGCTGTCATCCCAACTGACATCGAGTTCGACTCGCCTCGGGTCACCATGTACACGGAGGCGGAGGCCAAGGAAGCGCGAGAAGACGGCGTCGACCTGCTGGAAGCAGGCCGGCTGTTAGCACTCAGCCGGTCCGCCATCTACCAGCAGGGTTTGCGCCGTTACCCCAACCGGAAGGTCAAGCCAAGATCCTTCCAAGAAGGCGATCTTGTGCTCCGGCTGATCCAGCGAACAGCCGGCCGGCACAAGCTCTCGGCCCCTTGGGAAGGCCCTTTTGTCATCAGCAAGGCCCTAGGCAACGACTCCTACTACCCGATTGACGCACAGAACCCGATGGCACGCAAGAGGGATGATTCCGGCAAGGAGTCGGAACGACCATGGAACGCCAATCTCCTGAGAAGATTTTACAGTTAAAAGCAGTATGTATCACGCTACCTTTTGTATTAAGTACAAGACAACGGGCCCCCCGAGGCGCACTCGGGGCCTACCCTCCTTTATCTATGAATGACGAGTATCATACCCATGAATGTTCTATTACATTTGATTCTCTATCTGGCACCGGGTTCGACTAGTCGGCCCGGGGACTGGCCGCCTTGAGTTATATTAAAAGTTCTACCTGAAGTCAGACAAGTAGTGTGCCAGCACCCGAGCCCTCTCTTGTTGTAAGTCGCAGCTTGAAGAACCGACTGTTCGACTGGAAAGAGCCAAAGGCAGGAAAGGATGCCCACACGAAAAACGGCTAAGGACTAACGAACTTATATAACACAAGCCGGCCTCCAACCACGCCTACCGGCTGTCAGAACAGCCGGCTGGCCGGCTTCCCAGCCACTTCACTACAATCCAAGAAAGCTAGAGTACTTGCCCTCCCAACCGACCAAGCACCTCTCCAGCCACAGACTGCAGAGCAGCTGTCCGGCTGGGAAGGCGGCAACCAAGGGAGGGCGGCAAAGGAAACAGCCAAAGGATGAAAAGCAAGAACAATGGAAAGCCAAACACATGCATGATTATATTTACACATAAGGCCTTCAACAGGCCGGCAGTCAATATAGTTTGAATACACCCCCAGTGAGTGGAACTGCGCAAACTTAACAAAATGTTGTTCAAAGAATAAAATAGGAAAGTAAAGGCGGCAGATTAGGCTAAGGGCGCAACAGGGGAGCCGGGCTGGTCGGTGGAGACGGCAGCGCTGGCTGGAGGAGTGGCCGGCTGGCGAGTCTCGGCTTGATCATCACCGGCTGCAGGCGGTGCGCTCGCACGCGCCTTGTTGCTGGAGGCACGGTCAAGCTGAGGCTGGCCGGCTGCTCCACCATCTGGCACGGCGTCTTCACCCTCCTCCTCCTCCTCCTCGCCCTCGTCGCTGGAGTCGATCTCCTCCGCCGAGTCCTCGCCATCTGCTGGGTTCAGCCCGAACCACTCCTCCGGCTGGGCAACGCCGTTATCATCCACCTCAGGAGCAAAGGTGCTGGTGTCGGTGTAGTCGGCGATCACCGAGGCATGCTGGATGATAGCCGGCCGCGCCGACTCCAGCTCCGTGTCGGCCTCCTGCCGCCAGGTGGCCAGCTGGTCCAAGCTCAGCTCATGATACCAGGCTTTGACGAACTCCAGCGCCCGCCTGGCGCCTGACCGAGCTGCAGAAGCCTTCCAGGCCTCGAAGCGGCCGGCCGCTACCTCCAGCCAGTCGGCAGTCCGACTGGGGGTGCGGCGAATCACCTCGCCGGGCCAGAGAGCGGCCAGCACCTGCGCCCCAACACGTTGAAGCCGGCGGAGCATGCGGTTAGCCGGCTGGAGGCGGGCTTGAATCGCCAGGAGCTGTTCCTGAAGCGACCGGCGAGCGTTCGGCGCGGTCTCAGCACCAGCCTGCCTTTGCGCCTCACGGTGCGCCTCGGCGACCTGGTTGGCGGCAGTAGAGTAGCCAGGGAAGTACTCTGCACAAGAAAGAAAGAAAGAGAAAGAAGAGAAAAATACAAAGTTAGAGAGTGAACCAAACGGCAAGCGGCAAGCAAGGAACGAAGAAGAGGGCGGCCTACCGTCAACCAAGTCTTCGATCTGGCTGTAGCTGTTGATCAACGACTGCCTCGCCTCGGCCCAGCTCGCCGCCTCGGTCTCATATTCGGCTTGGAGGGCGGCCTCGCTATCCTGTACCGCCTTCAGGGCCGCCTTGTGGCTCTACTCCTGGTCGGCCAGCTTCTTGACCAGGCGGTCACTCTCCTGAGCCAAGGCGTCGAACTCGGCTTCCTTAGCACGAAGGGCGGCCTGGGTCCCACCCAGCTGCTCCCTCAGTTTGGCGTTGGCCGCTGCAGATATGGCAGAGAAGAAAAGAGCAATACGAAAGAAGTCATCAAGAAAGATCCGACCCGACTGCTCAGCAGTCGGCCCGAATCTCGGGGACTACACCCAGTGGGTGCGCTGACGCGCCCCCACGTGAGATAAAAGATGAAACACTTACCCCGGCTCTCAGTTAGATCAGCAGTCTTCTAGGTCAGCTCCCGAGCCTGGGAGTTGAAGGCAGCCACACGGAGGTTGTGGTAGTCCTGCAAGTCGGACAGAGAAGCGAATGAAAACAAGATAGCAAACATAGCCTACCAAGAAGTTCCAAGCCGCCTGCTCAGCAACCGACTCGAAACTCGGGGACTACACCTAGTGGGTGCGCTGACGCGCCCCCACGAAAGAAACCAAGATCAAGAAGCAAAAAAGGGAAGACTCACCCGAATGGCCGCCCGTGTCGCGAGGAACTCGTCATTATACTGCCTCAGCACTGCGGCCTGGGACTGAAGCCGGTTCTGGACTTCTTGCGCTGCCACATTCACCACGGCCGTCCCACCACCCGGCGTCCACCCCGAGCTGGCGCTGGCCGTCTCCACGTCCTGGGCCGACGAGCTGGAGCCCGCGGCCTTCTGCGGGTCCAGAGCCAAAGTTGCCTTCCCCGCGCGCTGGCGCGATGGCGACCGGACCACCAGGTCCGTCCTCACAGCCGGCTCGCCTTCAGCCGATTGCGCGGGCGGCGCGTTAGGCCGGCTGCCTTGGGCCGCCCCAGTCAGCGAGGGCGGTGCCGCCTCCCTCTCCTGGATGACGACGACGACGTCCTCCCTCTCCAACCCCGGCAGGTCGCCGCCGGCTTCCTTCGGCGGGGGCTCCGGGATCTCGGGCGCCGCGACACGCAGGGGGTGACAAGCAAGGCCCCCTCCGCTGTCGCTGCGGCTGCAGCCTCCGCCTGGGCCTTGGCATCAGTCATTAAATATCTAGAGGAAGGAACCATGAATAAAGTGTGAACCACCATCAGTCATTAAATATCTAGGGACTCCAAACCTTGGGAAAATAACTTCCTTAAGCATTTTAATAGAGGTGTTGTGATTAGCACTACTGGTTGGAATAGCTTCTACCCATTTAGTAACATAATCAACAGCAACCAAAATATGTGTATACCCATTAGAGGAAGGAAAAGGTCCCATGTAATCAAATCCCCAAACATCAAATGGTTCAACAGCAAGTGAATAATTCATAGGCATTTCTTGATGCTTACTGATATTACCTATTCTTTGACATTCATCACAAGATAAGACGAACTTACGGGCATCCTTGAAGAGAGCAGGCCAATAAAATCCCGATTGCAATACCTTGTGAGCAGTTCTATCTCCAGCATCATGCCCTCCATAAGCTTCGGAGTGACATTTCCGTAGGATTTGTCCCTCTTCATGCTCGGGTACACAACGTCTAATAATACCATCCACTCCTTCTTTATAAAGATGTGGGCCATCCCAAAAGTAATGTCTTAAATCATAGAAGAATTATTTCTTTTGTTGGTATGTAAAGGTAGGTGGTAAATATTTAGCAACAATGTAATTAGCATAGTCAGCATACCAAGGAGTACTATGAGCAACATTTATTGCAGCTAACTGCTCATCAGGAAAACTATCATCAATAGGTAGTGGGTCATCAGGCACATTTTCAAGCCTAGATAAATTATTAGCTATGGGGTTCTCAGCTCCTTTTCTATCAGTGATTTGTAAATCAAATTCTTGTAACAAGAGAACCCAACGAATAAGTCTAGGTTTAGCATCTTTCTTTTCCATAAGATATTTGATAGCAACATGATCGGTGTGAACAATTACTTTGGAATCAACAATATAAGGTCTAAATTTATCACAAGCAAACACCACTGCTAAGAATTCTTTTTCAGTAGTAGCATAATTTCGATGAGCACAGTCTAGAGTTTTACTAGCATAATGAATAACATTCAGTTTCTTATCAACTCTTTGTCCTAGAACAGCACCAACAGCATAATCACTGGCATCACACATAATCTCAAAAGGCAAGTTCCAATCAGGTGGTTGAACAATAGGCACATAAATTGAGGCTTTCTTGAGAATTTCAAAGGCTTATAAACAATCATCATCAAAAACAAAAGGAATATCCTTTTGCAAAAGGCTCGTAAGAGGCCTAGAAATTTTAGAAAAGTCTTTGATAAATCTCCTATAGAAACCAGCATGACCTAAGAAACTACGAATACCTTTGATATCTTTCGGACATGGCATTTTCTCAATTGCATCAACCTTAGCTTTGTCCACTTCAGTACCTCTTTCAGAAATTTTATGACCCAAGACAATGCCTTCATTAACCATAAAGTGGCACTTCTCCCAATTCAAGACAAGATTTGTTTGTTCACATCTCTGCAAAACTCGATCAAGATTGCTTAAACAATCATCAAAAGACTCCCCATAAACAGAGAAGTCGTCCATGAAAACCTCAACAATCTTTTCACAAAAGTCAGAGAATATAGAAGTCATGCATCTTTGAAAGGTAGCATGTGCATTACATAAACCAAAAGGCATACGTCTATAAGCATAAGTTCCAAAGGGACAAGTAAAAGTGGTATTTTCTTGGTCAGGTTGAGAAACGGGTATTTGTGAAAAACCAGAATATCCATCAAGGAAGCAAATATGTGTGTGCTTAGATAATCTTTCAAGCATTTGATCAATAAAAGGCAGAGGGTAATGATCTTTTCTAGTTGCTTTGTTTAATTTTCTAAAATCAATTACCATTCTATAGCCTGTAACAATTCTTTTTGGAATAAGTTCATTCTTATCATTAGGAACAACAGTTATACCTCCTTTCTTAGGGACACAATGAACATGACTTACCCATCTATTATCATCTATAGGATAGATTATACCTACTTCCAGAAGTTATAATATTTCCGTTCTTACCACTTCTTTCATTTTCGGATTTAACCGGCGTTGGTGATCAACAACGGGTTTAGAATCAGGTTACATATTAATTTTGTGCTGACATAGAGTGGGACTAATGCTCTTTAAATCATCAAGAGTATATCCAATAGCAGCTTGGTGCTTCCTTAGAACTTTCAATAATCTTTCTTCTTCATGTTCTGAAAGGTTAGCACTGATAATAACAGGATATATCTTCTTTTCATCAAGATAAGCATATTTCAAAGTGTCTGGCAATTGTTTTAATTCAAACACAGGATCACCTTTAGGTGGAGGAGGACCTCCCAGATTTTCAATAGGCAAATTCTGTTTAAGCAGAGGACGTTGTTCAAAGAAAATCTTATCTATTTCATTTCTTTCATGCATATGTAAATCATTTTCATGGTCTAGCAAATATTGTTCTAGTGGATCAGTAGGAGGCACAGCAATAGAAGCAAAACCAATTAATTCATCTTTACTAGGCAATTCTTTTTCATGAAGTTTTCTACTAAACTTGGAAAAATTAAACTCATGAGATTCATCACCAAAACTAACACCGACAATTTGTTTCTCACAATCTATTTTAGCATTAACGGTGTCCAAGAAAGGTCTACTAAAGATAATGGGACAAAAGTCATCTTGTGGGGAACCAAGAACAAGAAAATCAGTAGGGTATTTTATTTTCCCACACAAGACTTCAACTTCTCTAACAATCCCAATTGGTGAGATAGTGTCTCTATTAGCAAGTTTAGTAGTAACATCTATGTCTTCTATCTCTGCGGGTGCTATGTCACTCATAATTTATTGATATAAGGTGTAAGGAATTGCACTCACACTAGCACCTATGTCACATAAACCATGATAATAGTGATCTCCTATTTTAACTGAGATGACGGGCATGCCAACAACAGGTCTATGTTTATCCTTTTTATCAGGTTTGGCAATTCTACCAGCTTCTTCACAAAAGTAAATAACATGCCCATCCATATATTATTCCAAGAGATCTTTAACCATAGCAATACTAGGTTCTACTTTGATTTGTTCATCATGTTTAGGTGTTCTAATATAGCTTTTGTTGACCACAGTTGAAACTTTAGCATGTTCCTTTATCCTAACACGGAAAGGCGGTTTTTCAATATAAGCAGAAGGAATAACTGGATCAACATTGTAAAGTATAGTTTCTTATTCAACTGGTACCGGTTCTTTGATTTCTTCTTTAATAGGTGGGTGATATTTAAACCACTTCTCTTTAGGGAGATCAACATGAGTAGCAAATGATTCACAGAAGGAAGCTACTATCTCAGAGTCAAGTCCATATTTAGTGCTAAACTTTTGAAAAGCATCGGTATTCATAAAAGATTTAACACAATCATACTTAAGTTTAATATCTGACTCTTTACCTTCGTCAAGTTCCCAATATTCAGAGTTGCGTTTAATTCTTTCCAAAAGATCCCACCGGAATTCAATAGTCTTCTTCATAAAAGAACCAGCACAAGAAGTATCAAGCATGGTTTGATCATTACGAGAAAGCCGAGCATAAAAGTTCTGGATAATAATTTCTCTTGAGAGCTCATGATTGGGGCATGAATATAACATTGACTTAAGCCTCCCCCAAGCTAGAGCGATACTTTCTCCTTCACGAGGCCAAAAAATTATATATATAATTCCGAAAACGATGAACTAGATGCATAGGATAGAATTTTTGGTGGAACTCCAATTTCAGACGATTCCAATTCCAAGATCCAATATCATCGCATAGCCTATACCATGCCAATGCTTTTCCCTTCAAAGATAAAGGGGAAACCTTTTTTCATAACTTCATCCCTGGGTAAACCTGCAAGCTTAAACAATCCACAAATTTGTTCTACATATATCAAGTGCATATCAGGATGTTCGGTTCCATCTCCTGCATAAGGATTAGCTAGCAGTTGTTCTATCATACACAAAGGAATTTCATATTCAATATTTTCAGTAGGTGCAGTAGGTTGAGGGGTAGCTAATTGTGGTTCCGGTCGAGATGAAGATACCCCGAACAAAC
This sequence comes from Triticum aestivum, assembly GCF_018294505.1. Classification (NCBI taxonomy): domain Eukaryota; kingdom Viridiplantae; phylum Streptophyta; class Magnoliopsida; order Poales; family Poaceae; genus Triticum; species Triticum aestivum. Next base: position 255,150,565 of record NC_057808.1, on the reverse strand, counting down.
CCCTCAAAGGATTGTTTTCCATAGTAGAAAGCGACAATAAATTTCAGCACACTATATAAATGTTTAGTTACCAAATTCTACTTACCAAAGGCGCTTCACTCCCCGACAACGGTGCCAGAAAATAGCCTTGATAACCCACAAGTATGGGGAATTAATTGTAGCTCTTTTCGATAAGTAAGAGTGTCGAACCCAACGAGGAGCAGAAGGAAATGGAAAGTGGTTTTCAGCAAGGTATTGTCTGCAAGTGCTGAAATTGTAAGTAGCGGAGTAGTTTGATAGCAAGATAATTTGTAACGAGCAGGTAACGATAGTAGTAAAAAAAAGTGCAGCAAGGTAGCCCAATCCTTTTGAGGCAAAGGACAGGCCAAAATGGTCTCTTATGATAAGCAAAGCGTTCTTGAGGGTACACGGGAATTTCATCTAGTCACTTTCATCATGTTGGTTCGATTTGTGTTCGCTACTTTGATAATTTGATATGTGGGTGGACTAGTGCTTAGGGACTATTCTTACTTGAACAAACCTCCTACTTATGATTAACCCCCCCCCCCCCCCCGCAAGCATCCGCAACTATGAGAAAAGTATTAATAATAAATTCTAACCATAGCACTAAACGTTTTGATCCAATCGGTCCCTTACGGAATAACACATAAACTGGGGATTAAGCTTCTTTCACTCTGGCAACCCATCATCTAATTGCTACTACACAATGCATTCCCTTAGGCCCAAATATGGTGAAGTGTCATGTAGTCGACGTTCACATGATACCACTAAGGGAATCACAACATACATACTATCAAAATATCGAACACATATCAAGTTCACATGATTACTTGCAACATGATTTCTCCCGTGACCTCAAGAACAAAAGTAACTTCTCACAAATAATAATCATGCTCAAGATCGAAGGTCTATTAAATAGCATATTAGATCTGAACATATAATCTTCCACCAAATAAACCATATAGTAATCAACTACAAGATGTAATCAACACTACTAGTCACTCACAAGCACCAATCTATAGTTCCGGTAACAAGATTGAACACAAGAGATGAACTAGGGTTTGAGATGAGATGGTGCTCTTCTTGCTTTCAATTTTCGTCGCCTCTTCTTGCTTTCAATTTTTTTTCCTGGTGTCAACATAGAACAACAGGAGGGTCGTGTTAAATTTTGGATTTTTTGGGGATCGTTTGGACATTTTTATATGTTAACTGAGTTTTCTAGGCATTTATGTGCATAATTCAAAATTGAACTACATGCACATGCTCCAGTCCATAAAAACGGGTTGCAAAATCAAATGTGTGTCCTTGGTTGCAAGCTTAGGTCACATGCAAGAAATGAGAATGAATGTCAAACACCTTGACACTGTCGCTCGGCCGCTAACATTGTCATACATGGTTTTAAAATTCTAGTAAATCGAAAACTCGTCTGAAATTCATGAAACTTGACATGATATCATGGAACGACATTGACATGCCGTGGTAAAAATATTGCCCCATTTGGGGCAGGTTTGGGTATAAGCTTCTCGCAAACCAGAACTTCTCTCACAACAAGCCTGATGGTTTCGGTAGGGAACATGCCACCTTGGAGGACGAAACGATATCTGTTGCCTCTTCTTACTTTTAAAATTTTCTCATGTCAACATAGAACAATAGGAGTGTTGTGTCATTTTTTGGGATTTTGCGGGGTTCGCTTGGACATTTTTATACATTAACTGAGTTTTCTATGCATTCATGTGCATAATTGAAATTTGAACTACATGCACATGCTCCAGTGCATATAAATGGGTTCAAAATTGAAATGTGTGTCCTTGGTTGCATGCTTAAGTCCCATGCAAGAAATGAGAATGAATGTCAAGCACCTTGCCACCGGTGCTCGGCCGCTAACATTGAGATACATGGTTTTTAAATTCTAGTAAATCGAAAACGCGTCTGAAATTTATGAAACTTGACATGCTATCATGGAACGACACCAACATGTCATGGTATAAATATTGTCCATTTGGGGCAGGTTGGGGTATATAAACTTCTCACAAACCAGAGCTTCTCACAACAAGCCTCATGGTTACAGTAGGGAACGTTTCACCTTTCTGGATGAAACGATATCCGTTGCCTCTTCTTGATTTCAATTTTTTTTTCTAGTGTCAACATAGAACAACATGAGTGTTGTGTTAATTTTAGGAATTTTTGGGGTTCGTTTGGACATGTTTATACATTAACCGAGTTTTCTATGCACTTATGTGCATAATTGAAATTTGAACTATAGGCACATGCTCCAGTTCATGTAAATTGTTTGAAAAATCAAATATGTGTCCTTGGCTGCATGCTTAGGTCCCATGCAAGAAATGGGAATGAATGTCAAACACCTTGCCACCGTCGCTTAGCCACAAACATTGAGATACATGGTTTTTAAATTCTAGTAAATCTAAAGCTCGTCTGAAGTTCACAAAACTTGACATGCTATCATGGAGCGGCATCAACATGCTGTGGTAAAAAATTTGTCCCATTTGGGGTAGGTTTGGGTATAAGGTTCTCGCAAACCAGAGCTTCTCACAACAACCCTGATGGTTTCGATAGGGAACGTGCCACCCTTGGGGACGAAACGATATCCATTGCCTCTTCTTGCTTTCAAATTTTTTCTAGTGTCAACATGGAACGACAGGAGTGTTGTGTCAATTTTTGGGATTTTTCGGGGTTCGCTTGGACATTTTTATACATTAACTAGGTTTTCTAGGCATTTTATGTGCATAATTCAAATTTGAACTACATGCACATGCTATAGTGCAGAAAAATGGGTTTACATATGAAATGTGTGTCCTTGGGTGCATGCTTAGGTCCCATGCAAGAAATGGGAATGAATTTCAAACACTAGGGCATTGTTGATTGCCGGCAAAACGTTGAGATACTTTGTTTTTAAATTCTAGTAAATCCAAAACTCGTCTGAAATTCATGAAACTTGGCATGCTATCATGGAATGGCACCCGACATGCTGTGGTATTTTTCCTGTCCATTTTGAGAGAAGGCGCATTCAAATAATAGCCAACAAAGGCATTTTAAAAAAATAGCTGCCACTTTAATATCTCAAACGTTTGTATAAGTTAAATCGTGCGCGTTCTGTTAACCATTCATGTGACGCCACATGTCTTGGTTTTAAGGGCTATAGGAGGTGCCGTGTGGACAGCTGCTTGACTGAACGGGAGGCGTGCGAGCGCAGTCCGGTGCGGAGGCTGGCTGAGAGGTGTGCAAGCTGTCCTCCAATGCACAAGCTCACCGAGAAGCGTGCAAGCTGTACGCTGTGCAGGCTCACTGGGAGGCGAGCCCTTTGACTTCCATGGCCGCCCACCTTGCTCGCATCCTCTCCATTAATGGCTCCTGAGCCAGTGTTTAATACGGGCGGCCTTACTGTTCGCCCCCCATTCCCCTCCCCTCCGCAGACCTCCACCAATGCCATGGCGTAGAAGGATCATCTGCCACTAGTCTTCATGTTTGGTGAAGTCGACTCCGAGCCAGAGGAGATAGGCCGCGGTGGTTGCTGCCCCCACGCCCGTCCCAGCTCCCATCCCCGTGCCCGCGCCAGTGACCATCCCCGTAGCATTACGGGCTGGTCGCCGAGCACTACCGCAGAGCTGGAAGCCGCGGGCGTCAGCGAGGTCTCCGCGGACCCGTGCGAGCTCGTGTACATGCCAGCGCCAGCGCCCATGCCTGTGCCCGTGCGCGCCCCTCCACCCACTGCGGCACCGGTCCCCGTGCGTTTGCCTGCACCCGCCGCACCCGTGCCCGTGCGTGCGCCCCCCTCAGCGGCATGGGATGCTGCCATCGACCGCTACCTCGCAGCGCCGCCAGTTGGCGTCCTCCCACGCCCCGCCCGTCGATCGCGCGACGACATGATCATTGATTTCCAAGTGAAGAACATTCTGTGCTGCCTTGAAGACTTCAACAATGGCGTCCCGGAGGATGAAAAATGACAACGCCGACGCGGCACGCCGCCACCGGAAATAGTTTTTTTGGGGGTTTAATATTGTATCTCGATCATATGAATATAAATTCGCAGTGCGACTGAATGAAAGATATGGTTTGAACGAACTTGCGTTTTTCTCTCTTAATGTAAAAACTTATCAAACGATTTTCTTTTGAAAAAAGTCAATGGTTTTCAAATATAAAACACTCATCGCAAACGTTTTAGTTAGAACACCCGTATGCAAACCGACAGCTTCCCCAGGAAGCCAAGGGAAAATGTGTCGAGCAGGATTTGTGCAGCTCTTGATCGCAAACATTTTAGATAGAACACCCGTATGCAAAGTGAGAGCTATGGTCTTCCCCCTTAAGTCAAGGGAAAATTCGCAGCGCATGATTTGTGCATCTCTTCAACGCAAATGGTTCAGATTGAATATGGTATGCAGAGCCAGAATTCGGCGGTAAGCGAAGAGAAAATGTGCCGAGTAGGATTCGTACATCCCTTCTGTTGAAGTTGTGTCGAATATTGTGTACAAGGTAGGTTACAGTTGGACTATGAGTTGTATTGTGTTTTCATAGGATGTGGAGTCGTGTCCTAGTAGGACACTTGTATCCTAGTCCTCTCATATATAGCGGGGGTAGACACACGATGTAACCTATGCCAACATAATAGCACCGGAACGCAGGGGAAGCTGGTGGCTTGTGCCGGCGTCCAGGGCGACCGGGTGCGGTATTGTGACGGTGTCACAGGGAAGACTTCGCCTGGTGCTAGATTGAGAGGCTACAGTGTAAGGATCCAGGGAATCGAAGCCTATTCAGCAAGGGGGAAAAGCGAGTGACATGCAGTTCGGACTGGAGCCCAGTGGTCTGATGGAAGCGTGAAACTCGTCATCGGTTGGTGATTATCGGTGGTACTCTGTAGTAGAGGTTGAGTGATGTGGGTTAGCGACCCTTGAGACTCGACCATGACAGTGGAGGCTCGACGCGGTAATAGCGGCAAGGCGTGCGGTATGCATGGGACATGGAGACGGGCCAGGGCTCTGGTGGTCATACATGTGGTGAGACAACTGCGAATTTGACTCGGGATGAGTACAAGCAACGGTGAAATTCCTTCAAGTTTCAGACAGGCGGTCAAGAAAAGAGCGGTGATGTTGAGTTCAGGTAACTCTTATCTGTGACACCCAATATGTGAGTTGTTCACTTTCACGCAGGTCAGTGATCAGTGTGTGATGGCGTTGGACTGACACTCTGGAAGTTGGGAGCGCAAACTAGAGTTATGTGGAACTTAATTTCGCTCGAGTGTTGACTATGGTTAAGAAAAAGAAGGGACTACAAGTTGCAGGTGGAGTCATATGGAGTCTTTGGAGTAGCAACGGTGCTCATGGGATAAGCTCAAGTCCAATGTACATGGAAGTTTCACGCATTGACGAATTCAAGGTGGTGGAGAATATTCGCCAAGGTGGAGTTTGTTGGAGTTGTATCGAATATTGTGTACAAGGTAGGTTACAGTTGGACTATGAGTTGTATTGTGTTTACATAGGATGTGGAGTCGTGTCCTAGTAGGACACTTGTATCCTAGGCCTCTCATATATAGCTGGGGTAGACACATGATGTAACCTATGCCAACATAATAGCACCGGAACGCAGGGGAAGCCGGCGGCTTGTGCCGGCGTCCAGGGCGACCTGGTGCGGTATTGTGACGGTGTCACGGGGAGGAGCGCCCGTAGTCAAGCCCCGGGGATGTAGCCATATTGGTGAACCTCGTTAACAAATCTCGGTGTCGTGCTTGTGTGATTGCTTGGTCCTCGTATGATCAACGGTGGCCTCGGATTTATTCTATCACCTTCAACGCAAACGGTTGTTTTGAATGACCCGTGTGCAACCACGTACAAACAATTTGGTAAGATTTGTTGTGGGGGTGTTGCCCCACAGTTCCCAGTCCAAAAAAAATGGTAAGATTTGCATCTGTCATATTGGGTATATTGCCATTTGTCAAACTGGAAAGATTGACATTTGTTGATCTAGTGACATTGCCATTTGTCAACCTTGTAACACTGCGATTTGTCAAAATATGCAGCTAAAAATCACTAGCACTATCTAATTTTTGCAACTAAAATTCAGTAATTAAGCATAGATTTCACTCATAGATTAAGTAGTCGTTCTTTATACAAACAGTTCAACTCGACAGCTGAACCGGCCAAACTTTTCCCCAATTTGTTGCCAACCACGTACTAAAATAGCTAGTTCAACTATATATACTAGCTAATTTTAAGTACGTTGTGCAGTTTCACCACATCTATAGTCACATGAACTGAACAAAATAGCCCCTAAATACTACTACTACGGAGGGGCTTTGTACTACTTCCGGTAGCCTCTCCTCTGCCGAGCGTGCTCAGTAAGAGGCAGGGGAGGAGAACCTACCGACGAGCTGGACAACTGCAATACGGTGCCTGTCGTTGCTGCACCTTCAGCGGCGCTCACCTCGAACGCCCTCTGCCGCTTCAGACGACCACTCTCGAAGCGGTGGTTCTTGATACATCTCCAACATATCTATAATTTTTTATTGTTCCATGCTATTATATTATCTATTTTGGATGTTTTATATGCATTAATATGTTATTTTATATTATCTTTTGGGACTAACCTATTAACCTAGAGCCCAGTGCCAGTTTCTGTTTTTCCTTGTTCTTGAGTTTTGCAGAAAAGGAATACCAAACGGAATAAAACCATCGCGATGATTTTTCTTGTACCAGAAGACACCCAGGAGACTTGGAGATCAAGTCGGAGGAGACACGAGGCGGCCACAAGGGTGGAGGGCGCGCCCAGGGGGTAGGGCGTGCCCCCTGCCTTGTGGGCCCCCCGTGACTCCCGTGACCTAATTCCTTCGCCTATATATTCACATATATTCCCAAACCACCAGAAGTATCCACGAAAACACTTTTCCACCGCTGTAACCTTCTGTACCCGTGAGATCCCATCCAGGGTCCTTTTTTGGCATCCTGCCAGAGGGGGATTCGATCATGGAGGGCTTCTACATCAACTCTATTGCCCTTCCGATGAAGCGTGAGTAGTTTACCTCAGACCTACGGGTCCATAGCTAGTAGCTAGATGGCTTATTCTCTCTATTTATTCTCAATACCATGTTGTCCTTGATGTTCTTGGAGATCTATCCGATGTAATCTTGTTTTGCGGTGTGTTTACCGAGATCGGATTAATTGTGGATTTATGATCAGCTTATCTATGAATAATATTTGAATCTTCTATGAATTCTTTTATGCATGATTTGGTATCTTTGTAATTCTCTTCAAACTATCGGTTTGGTTTGGCCAACTAGATTGGTTTTTCTTGCAATGGGAGAGGTGCTGAGCTTTGGGTTCAATATTGCGGTGTCCTTTCCTAGTGACAGTAGGGGCATCAAGGCACATATTGCATTATTGCCATCAAGGATAAAAAGATGGGGTTTACATCATATTGCTTGAGTTTATTCCTCTACATCATGTCATCTTACTTAATGTGTTACTTTGTTATTCATGAACTTAATACTCTAGATGCACGCAGGAGTCGGTCGATGTGTGGAGTAATAGTAGTAGATGCAGAATCATTTTGGTCTACTTGACACGGACGTGATGCCTATATTTCATAATCATTGCCTTAGATATTGTCATAACTTTGCTCTTTTCTATCATTTGTTTGACAGTAATTTGTTCACCCACCGTATTATTTGCTATCGTGAGAGAAGCCTCTAGTGAAACCTATGGTCCCCGGGTCTATTTTCCATCATACAATTTCCGATCTACTATTTTGCAATCTTTGACTTTCCGATCTATAAACCAAAACCCAAAATATTTACTTTATCGTTTGTTTATTTTCATCCATCTCTACCAGATCTCACTTTTGCAAGTAACCATGAAGGGATTGACAACCCCTTTATCGTGTTGGCTGCAAGTTGTTTGATTGTTTGTGCAGGTATTCGGTGATTTGTGTGTTTTCTCCTACTGGATTGATACATTGGTTCTCAAACTGAGGGAAATACTTATTTCTACTTTGCTGCATTACCCTTTCCTCTTCAAGGGAAAAACCAACGCAAGCTCAAGAAGTAGCAGGAAGAATTTCTGGCGCCTTTGCCGGGGAGATCTACGCGAAGTCAAGACATACCAAGTACCCATCATAAACTCTCACCTCTTGCATTACATTATTCTCCATTTGCCTCTCGTTTTCCTCTCCCCCACTTCTAAAACGATTTTAGAAAAGATTTGCCTTTTCTTGGCCCCTCTTCCGTTTGTCTTTTTCGTTTGCCTTTGTTTTCTCGTGCGTTAGCGTTTGTCTTGCTTTCATGGCTAGTCTTCCCAATATTGTTAGCACTCCTGATAATGAAGTCCTCAATTTTAAACAAAGGGAGGGAGAAAATTTAAAATATGCTTGGTATAGAATTTGCAATGCTCAGAATAGATCTACTCAAAAGCAATCTATTGTCGTTCTTCTTTGCAATTTTTATGTGGGCATTACTCCTTGGAATATATATGTTCTAGATACCATTACCGGGGGGAATTTCTTGGGAGCCACACTTTTGATTCTTACAATGCTATGATAGATTTGTTAGGCCCACCACCTCTTTTGATCAATGGAACTGTTTTAACCTTGGAACATGTGATACAAAGGCTTGATATTATTGAGAATAAAATTGCTATCGTAGAGTTGATTGAAAATTTGTATAAAAATATTCATAATCAGATTACTCAATATTGATCTAAAGTAGGAGTTACTTTAAAGAATCTTAGAGAAAAGGAACGCATAGTTAATGAAAAGATAGATCAAGATTCTACTAGAATTGGCAAACTAGAAGACATTATTACCAACTTGAGTTCCGCTTTTTCCTCCATTAAAATTAATCAAAAACCTCCTCCTACTAAGACTGCCAAGTTTATTTACGTTCCAGAGAATATGGGTGAATCTTCTAGTAAAGAAAATGAAGATCTCAAAACAATAAGTGTTCGCCCCAATTTTTTCGATATTATCAAGGAACCGATTGCCACGAATGAATTTCTTGATTTCTTGCCTAGGAGATTGATCATTGATAAAACCAAAGAATCTCCTAAGGACTAAAAATGTGCAATTCAAGAATTGCATACCAAAGATGACAATACCTAGATCTATTTGTGTTTTATGCCTAGCCAAGGGCGTTAAACAATAACGCTTGTTGGGAGGCAACCCACTTTTATTTTTGTTCTTTGCTTTTTGGTTCTCTTTTGCAATAAATAATTCATCTAGCCTCTGGTTAGATGTGGTTTTGTGTTTTAGTTAGTGTTTGTGCCAAGTAAGACCTTTGGGATGGCTTACGGTGATAGTTGATTTGATCTTGCTGAAAAACAGAAAATTTTGCACTCAGGAAAACAATTCTAATTTTAACAGAAGCATGATAAAATACTGATTCTTTTTGCAGAAGATTAATAAACAAATTGCTTAGGTTGTCTCAATTTTTCAGAATTTTTGGAGGTACAGAAGTATTCGAGAGTTACAGATTACTACAAACTATTCTGTTTTTGACAGATTCTGTTTTCTATGTGTTGTTTGCTTATTTTGATGAATCTATGCGTAGTATCGGGGGGTATGAACCATGGAAAAGATGGAATAAAGTAGATATTACACCAATATAAATAAAGAATGAGCTCACAACAGTACCAAAAGTGGTGATTTTTTATACTAACGGAGCTTATGAGATTTTCTGTTGAGTTTTGTGTTGTGAAGTTTTCAAGTTTTTGGTAAGGATTTGATGGACTATGGAATAAGGAGTGGCAAGAGCCTAAGTTTGGGAATGACCAAGGCACCCCAAGGTAATATTCAAGGACAACCAAGAGCCTAAGCTTGGGGATGCCCCGGAAGGCATCCCCTCTTTCGTCTTCATCTATCGGTAACTTTATTTGAGGCTATATTTTTATTCATCACATGATATGTGTTTTGCTTGGAGAGTCTTGTATGATATGAGTCTTTGATTTTTAGTTTGCCACAATCATTCTTGCTGTACACACATTTTGGAAGGGACACGTATGAATCGTGATTTATTAGAATACTCTATGTGGTTCACTTATATCTTTTGAGCTAGGCAATTTTCTCTAGTGCTTCACTTATATCTTTTTAGAGCACGGCGGTGGCTTTATTTTATAGAAATTGTTGAACTCTCATGCTTCACTTATATTATTTTGAGAGTCTCTAAACAGTGTGGTAATTTGCTTTGGTTATAAATTTAGTACTAATATGATAGGCATCCAAGAGGGATATAATAAAACTTTCATATAAAGTGCATTGAATACTATGAGAAGTTTGATTCCTTATGATTGTTTTGAGATATAAATATGGTGATATTAGAGTCATGCTAGTGAGTAATTGTGAATTGGAAAAAAATACTTGTGTTAAGGTTTGTGATTTGCGTAGCATGCACATATCGTGAACCGTTATGTAACGAAGTTGGAGCATGAGGTATTTATTGATTGTCTTCCTAATGAGTGGCGGTCGCGGACGAGCGATGGTCTTTTCCTACCAATCTATCCCCCTAGGATCATGCGCGTCGTACTTTGTTTCAGTAACTAATAGATTTTTGCAATAATTATGTGAGTTCTTTATGACTAATGTTGAGTCACCCTTCCACCATTTCTAGCCTCTCTAGTACCGCGCAACTTTCGCCGGTACCATACACCCACCATATACCTTCCTGAAAACAGCCACCATACCTACCTATTATGGCATTTCCATAGGCATTCTGAGATATATTGCCATGCAACTTTCCACCGTTCCGTTTATTATGACACGCTCCATCATTATCATATTGCTTTGCATGATCATGTAGTTGACATCGTATTTGTGGCAAAGCCACCTTTCATAATTCTTTCATACATGTCACTCTTGAGTCATTGCACATCCCGGTACACCGCCGGAGGCATTCATATAGAGTCATATTTTTTCTAAGTATTGAGTTGTAATTCTTGAGTTGTAAGTAAATAAAAGTGTGATGGTCTTCATTATTAGAGCATTGCCCCATGTGAGAAAAAAAGGAGAGGCAAAAGAAGCCAAACAAAAAATGAGAGAAAAGGGAGAAGGGGCAATGTTACTATCCTTTTTCCACACTTGTGCTTCAAAGTAGCACCATGATCTTCATGATAGAGAGTCTCCTATGTTGTCACTTTCATATGCTAGTGGGAATTTTTCATTATAGAACTTGGCTTGTATATTCCAACGATGGGCTTCCTCAAATTGCCCTAGGTCTTCATGAGAAAGCAAGTTGGATGCACACACACTTAGTTTTCTTTTTGAGCTTTCATAAACTTATAGCTCTGGTGCATCCGTTGCATGGCAATCCCTACTCACTCACATTGATATCTATTGATGGGCATCTCCATAGCCCGTTGATACGCCTAGTTGATGTGAGACTATCTCCTTATTTTTTGTCTTCTCACAACCACCATATTCTATTCCACCTATAGGGCTATGTCCATGGCTCACGCTCATGTATTGCGTGAAAGTTGAAAAGGTTTGAGAACATCAAAAGTATGAAACAATTGCTTGGCTTGTCATCGGGGTTGTGTATGATTTGAATATTTTGTGTGATGAAGATGGAGCATAGCCAGACTATATGATTTTGTAGGGATAAGCTTTCTTTGGCCATGTTATTTTGAGAAGACATAATTGCATTGTTAGTATGCTTGAAGTATTATTGTTTTTATGTCAATACTAAACTTTTGTTTTGAATCTTATGGATTTGAACATTCATGCTACAGTAAAGAAAAAATACATGGATAAATATGTTAGGTAGCATTCCACATCAAAAATTCTATTTTTATCATTTACCTACTCGAGGACGAGCATGAATTAAGCTTGGGGATGCTTGATACGTCTCCAACATATCTATAATTTTTTATTGTTCCATGCTATTATATTATCTGTTTTGGATGTTTTACATGCATTAATATGCTATTTTATATTATTTTTGGGACTAACCTATTAACCTAGAGCCCAGTGCCATTTTCAGTTTTTCCCTGTTTTTGAGTTTCGCAGAAAAGGAATACCAAACGGAGTCCACAAAGAATAAAACCTTCGCGATGATTTTTCTTGGACCAGAAGACACCCAGGAGATTTGGAGATCATGTCGAGGGAGCCATGAGGCGGCCACAAGGGTGGAGGGCGTGCCAAGGGGTAGGGCGCGCCCCTGCCTTGTGGGCCCCGCGTGACTCCCCAGACCTAATTTCTTCGCCTATATATTCACATATATTCCCAAACCACCAAAAGTATCCACGAAAACACTTTTCCACCACTGCAACCTTCTGTACCCCTGAGATCCCATCTAGGGGCCTCTTCCGGCATCCTGCCGGAGGGGGATTCGATCACGAAGGACTTCTACATCAACTCTATTGCCCCTCTGAAGAAGTGTGAGTAGTTTACCTCAGACCTATGGGTCCATAGCTAGTAGCTAGATGGCTTCTTCTCTCACTTTGATTCTCAATACCATGTTCTCCTTGATGTTCTTGGAGATCTATCCGATGTAATCTTCTTTTGTGGTGTGTTTGCCGACATCTGATGAATTGTGGATTTATGATTAGCTTATCTATGAATATAATTTGAATCTTCTCTGAATTATTTTATGCATTATTTGGTATCTTTGTAATTCTCTTCGAACTATCGGTTTGGCCTGGCCAACTAGATTGGTTTTTCTTGCAATGGGAGAAGTGTTTAGCTTTGGGTTCAATCTTGCGGTGACCTTTCCTAGTGATAGTAGGGGCAGCAAGGCACGTATTGTTGCCATCGAGGATAAAAAGATGGGGTTTACATCATATTGCTTGAGTTTATTCCTCTACATCATGTCATCTTACTTAATGCATTACTATGTTCTGCATGAACTTAATACTCTAGATGCAGGCTGGAGTCAGTCGATGTATGGAGTAATAGTAGTAGATGCAGAATCGTTTCGGTCTACTTGACACGGACATGATGCCTATATTTCATAATCATTGCCTTAGATATCGTCATAACTTTGCGTTTTTCTATCAATTGCTCGATAGTAATTTGTTCACCCACCGTATTATTTGCTATCTTGAGAGAAGCCTCTAGTGAAACCTATGGCCCTCGGGTCTATTTTCCATCATATAAGTTTCTGGTCTACTATTTTGCAATCTTTACTTTCCGATCCGTAAACCAAAAACCCGAAAATATTTATTTTATCGTTTGTTTAGTTTCATCTATCTCTATCAGATCTCACTTTTGCAAGTAACCGTGAAGGGATTGACAACCCCTTTATCGCCTTGGGTGCAAGTTGTTTGATTGTGTGTGCATGTATTGGTGATTTGTGCGTTGTCTCCTACTGGATTGATATCTTGGTTCTCAAACTGAAGGAAATACTTATCTCTACTTTACTGCATCACCCTTTCCTCTTCAAGGAAAAAACCAACGCAAGCTCAAGAAGTAGTAGTTCTCCTCGTAGATCTCCTGATTCCTCGCCTCTCCGGTGGCGTGTGCTGCAGCCACGGTGGCGGTAAGGCTCTTTGTGTGTTCGACGAGGAGCTCCTCCTCCTCCCGCAGGAAATCAGTGTAGCGCGCAAGGTCGCTGACGCACGTGCGGGCCTCCACCTCTGCCTCCTTCCTTCGGGCGGCGGTGGCGGAGCGGGTGATGACCCCGGCGGTCGACGGTGGGCTGGTGGCCATGGCGGTCGACGATGGGGTGGCGGCCACGACCACCACCTCCCGCCTTTGAGCCGCGACGGCGAAACGGGTGATGGCCACGGTGGCTGGCAGTGGGGTGGCGGCCACGACGACCACCTCCCACCTTCGGGCCGCGGCGGTGGAGCGGGCGATGGCTGTGGCTGTCAACGGTGGTGTGGCGACCACGGCGGCAGATGGTGGGGCGGCGGCAACGGCAGCTGGCAATAGCTACCGACGGGCAGCGGTGGTCGGGCGTGTGGTGGGCGTTCTGCGCACACCCAACAGGGACGCCACGCGCACTACACTACACCGGGGAGTACGCCGCTGCCGCGATGTAGCCTCTCAGCTGGAGCTGTCCTCTGATGACGGCGGAGTGCTGGAGCGATGATGATGGAACGGTGCCATTGGCGATTGTGGGAGAAGCAGACAAGATAAGCTATAGGGAGGGAGGGGAAAATGCGACGTAGGACTCGCCGGCCGTGAGGGTTTATATAGCAGGCCTGTAAGCATTGGGATTTTTGGGGATTTCACCAAGTCGGGTCGGAAGCTTGCACGGGAACTTGCGAGGTTGCACAGGAACAGGCTCACCGATGATTCATTGGCGCCACTTCGAGCCACCGTTTGGCCAAAAGAACGCCCCCGCGCGCTGCGCAAGCTTGTGTTGTGAGCTGTCTACGGCAGCGGGGTGACAAGACGTGCGAGAGGAGGACGAAAGGCCACGTACACATACGATTAATAAAAAAAAGTTTGTGATTTAATTACCTAGTATACCCCCGTCCTGGTTTACAAGTAGGATTTAACTAATAAAATACAAATGCATGTCGCCAAAGATTATATCTGTGGATTCGTATTTGAACATAGTTCCCAATTATATAATTTTTATAACATGCATTAACATTTTGTTGGTTAAATTTAAGGGCAAAGTATGGCACAAAATATAAAGGGGACTAATAGACCAAGATGGAGGTAGTAGCACACGACCGCTCTCTACACAGCAATGCAACTGTCGGCCGGCTTGTAGACGACCATTTCCTGCGTGTTCAACTGCTCTACGTGTGTGGTTGCTTGCGGTTGAGGCGGCCGCGGCGTGCTCTGCTTGCATCCCGCCGCACGCGCTCTGCTCTGCGTCCCTCCGGGCGCACTGCCCTCGTCCCTCCACGCGCACTGCACTTGTTTGGGGCCGGCGCATGATCATGCACGGTTGTGTGCATGCGATTGCGCCGGGCGCGGCGCGACGATGCAGTTACCCGCAACAAAAACTGCCATGCGGACGCGCCGAGAATCCAGGCCGCCCGGCCGCCATTTATTCCTACGGCCATTTACCTTCATCTCATGCGCCACACGACACAATAAGCACACCCAGGACCGCACATACAGAGGGGACATCCATCAGTTCCAATGGCGCCCCCCGTGGCTCCAATGGCGCTCCCAGCGGCCGACGACGACAACGGCGGGCAGTTCACCACGCATCACATAGTGGACACCCATGTGAGGGGGAAGGCCCTCTCGGTGGTGTACATGAACGATCCGGTCTCAGTGGAGAGCTCCATCCAAACTATGGAGCAGTTGCTTGCCGAGGACAAGTACCAAGTGGTCGGCTTCGACCTCGAGTACACCATCGGTCATGCCAGGCACGATCAGCAGGTTGCCGTCGCCCAGTTGTGCGTGTGACATGACGTCCTCGTCTACCACTGCCACCTGGCCACAAGGCCTTGTGAGCGTTTCTCCGGGTTTATCAGCAGCTCCAACTACAGTTTCGCTATGGTGGACACCACCAATGATCTAAAAGCGCTCAAGGTTTCGGGCTTGAAATGCCAGAATCTTGGCAACATACGGGACCACTACAAGGTCTGGGGCAGCGACAACAACAAACAGAACTCCCTGGTTGACCTCGCCTTGGCCATCATCGACCCCTACTACATGAAGGTGAAGGATGAGAGCATGAAGGACAGGAACTCCCGGCACAGTGTCTGGCATGAGAGACCGGATGAACAACATGTCAAGTATGCAGCCAAGGATGCGTACACAAGCTATGAGATGTACATGCGGATCGTTGACATGAGGGAGTGTCTTCTTCCTACCCCGGACGAGGAATCGAGCCACAGAGTAGTGGTGGGAGCATCACAAGAAGTAGATGACTTGACGATCGTTTCTCCAAGTTTAGAATGCATGCAATTGTTTATTGAGGTGTGTGCGAATGATCTATATAGTCAATTATCTAATTGGATGTTTATTTCAGTTATATATATATATGTTATTCTTCTGTCGACAGAGCAAATCACACGGCTTATTAGCAGCAATCGTCTGTGTTATTATTGGTCTTCGCAAACATTTCTGATTATGAACCTGTTTGCCACGTATCACACACATCTTATTCAGTTGAACCATTTCCATTGTGTTGCCTAATCACACAGAGTTCATCCTAGTAAACTGTATGTTGTATATCGCACACACCCTCATTTGGCTGCCCATTTCTGTTGTTCTGCATCATCACAAATAGTTCTTCTGGATTAACTGTTTGCCACTCATCGCACACACAACTCTAATATGAACTGTGTTTGACATTGCCGCGATCGCAAACGTTTTGCATCTTTTTTTACGGTTTTATACATCACCGTTTGTGATTGATGCATCGCACACAGTTTCATCGAAGGGTCTCTGATTTGACTGTCGCGTTCGGACAATCCTGCAGTAGTGATGCATCTAGGGTATTAAGTTAATAAAAACAGAGTAACACCTTAAGCAAGATGACATGATGTAGACAAAGTAAATCCAACCAATATGAATAAACCCCGTTGTTTTCCCCTTAATGTCAACAACGTGTCTTGTCCCCTACTTTCTCAGTGGGATATGGAGCACCGCAAGATTGAACCCATTGCAAAGCACCTCTCCCATTGCAAGATAAATCAATCTAGTTGGCCAAATTAAACAGATAGATCAGAGAGAAATACAAAGCTATAATAATGATGCATAAAAGAATTCAGAAAAAACTCAAATAATATTCATGAATAATCTGATCATAAACCCACAATTCATCGAATCCCAACAAACACACCGCAAAAGAAGATTGCATCGAATAGAACTCCAAGAACATCGAGGAGAACATTGTATTGAAGATCAAAGAGAGAGAAGAATCCATCTAATACTAGCTAGGGACCCGTAGGTCTATGGTGAACTACTCACACATCATTGGAAGGGCAACAAGGTTGATGTATAAGCCCTCCGTGATCGATTCCCCCTCCAGCAGAGTACCGGAAAAGGCCTCCAGATGGGATCTTGGAAGAACAAAAACTTGCGGCGGCAGAAAAAGTATTTTGGGTGGATCTCTGTTGGTTTCCCGATTTTAGAGAATTTATAGAGGTGGAATTAGGTCAGACGGAGCCACGAGGAGCCCACAAGGCATCAGGGTGCACCCTATTGCCTTTCTGTCTCCTCGTTTGCCTTATGGTCTCCTCCCGAAGCTTCTATGGTCTCTCTTGTCCAGAAAAAAACCGCTAAAAGTTTTGTAGCGTTTGGACTTCGTTTGGTACTGATTTCCTAGAAAATCAAAACATGCAAAAAAAACAACTAGCACTTGGCACTGGGTTAATAGGTTAGTCCCAAAAATGTTATATAATTGCATATAAACATCCAAGATTGGTGCTATAATAGCATGGAACAATAAAAAAATTATAGATGCGTTGGAGATGTATAAAGCATCCCCAAGCTTAATTCCTGCTCATCCTCGAGTAGGTAAATGATAAAAATAGAATTTTTGACGTGGAATGCTACCTAACATATCTATCATGTAATATTTCTTTTAAGTATGAATATTAAGATCCGAATGATTCAAAGCAATAGTCTATAATTTTATATAAAGACGTCAATACTCACGCATACTAATAAACAATCATGCCTTTCAAAATAAAAATGCTAAAGAAAGTTATCCCTACAAATCATATAGTCTTGTCATGCTCCATCTTCTTAACACAAAGTATTTATCATGCACAACCCCGATACAAGCCGAGCAATTGGTTCATACTTTTTAACATGCTTCAAATTTTTCAACCCCCACGCAATACATGAGCGCAAGCCATGGATATAGCGCTATGGGTGGAATAGAATGCAGTGGTAGAGATTAATACGGAGAAGACAAAAAAGGAGGAAAGTCTGACATTGACGCGGCTAATCAACGGACTATGGAGATGCCCATCAATTGATTTCAATGCAAGGAGTAGGGATTGCCATGTAACAGATGCACTAAGAGCTATAAGTGTATGAAATCTCAAACTAAAAACTAAGTGTGTGTGCATCCAACTTGCTTGCTCATGAAGACCTCAGGCATTTGAGGAAGCCCATCATCGGAATATACAAGCCAAGTTCTATAATGAAAAATTCCCACTAGTATATGAAAGTGACTAAATATGAGACTCTCTATATGAAAAACATGGTGCTACTTTGAAGCACAAAACATTTTATGATCCAAAATCTGCTTGCTCTTCTTTAGCATGCTCCTCTTCTGTTCTTCTTTTGTAAGTTCTCTCTCCGTACCTAAATATAAGTCTTTGTAGAGATTCCTCCATGGACTACATACGGAGCAAAATGAGTGAGTCTACACTCTAAAATGTATCTATATACATCCGTATGTGATCCATAGTGGAATCTCTACAAAGACTTGTATTTAGGAACAGAGGGAGTATAATAGTTGTACATTATGTTCTTTGTAGTGAAGAGGAGCAGGGACATTTGTGACAGTCCACAAGTATAGGGGATCGCAACAGTTTTCGAGGGTAGAGTATTCAACCCAAATTTATAGATCAACACAAGGGGAGCCAAAGAATATTTGAAGGTATTAGCAGCTGAGTTGTCAATTCAACCACACCTGGAGATTAATTATCTGCAGCAAGTAATCAGTAGCAAAGTAGTTTGATAGTTTTGATAATAGTGATAGCAGCAACGGAACAGTAATAGCGATAGCATTATTTTTGTAGCAAGTGTAACAGTGATGATAGCAGTAGTAACTTAGGAGAAACAATATAAGATAAATTCGTAGGCATTGGATCGGTTACTTGCTGGATGATATTCATCATGTGATAGTTATAATCTAGGGCGATACGGCACTAGCTCCAGTTCATCGATATAATTTAGGCATGTATTCCGTAAATAGTCATACGTGCTTTATTAAAAGAACTTGCATGAAATCTTTTGTCCTACCCTCCCGTGGCAGCGGGGTCCATATTGGAAACTAAGGGATATTAAGGCCTCCTTTTAATAGAGAACCAGAACAAAGCATTAACACATAGTGAATACATGAACTCCTCAAACTATGGTAATCACCGGGAGTGGGCCCGATTGCTGGCACTCCGGGGTTGTCGGATCATAACACGTAGTAGGTGACTATATTTTGCAAGATCGGATCTAGAACATGGATATAATGATGATAACATAAACGGTTCAGATATGAGTTCATGGCACCCGGGCCCAAAGCTACAAGCATTAAGCATAGCAAAGTCATACCAACATCAATCTAAGAACATAGTGGATACTAGGGATCAAGCCCTAACAAAACTAACTCGATTACATGATGAATCTCATCCAACTCCTCACCGGCCAGCAAGCCTACGAAGGAATTACTCACTCCCGGTGGGGAGCATCATGGAATTGGCGATGGAGAAGGGTTGGTGATGACGAAGAACGAAGATCCCCCTCTCCGGAGCCCCAAACGGACTCCAGATCTGCCCTCCCGAGGAAGAACAGGGCTTGGCGGCGGCTCCGTCTCATGGATCGTGATAATTCTTTCTCTCTCATTTTTTTCTCCGAAAATAGGATTTTATAGCATCGGTTTCAGGGTCAGCGGGGCCACCAGGTGGGTACAACCCACCGAGGCGCCAGGAGAGGAGGGCGCGCCCTGTTGGGTTGTGCCCACCCAGGTGCTCCTCTCCGGCAGGTCTTGGCTCTAGAAATTCTCTTTTATTATATAAAAATTCCTCGTGAAGTTTCGTTCCATTCCGAGAACTTTTATTTCTGCACAAAAACAACACCATGTTAGTTCTGCTTAAAACATCGTCAGTCCGGGGTTAGTTTCATTGAAATCATGCAAATTAGAGTCCAAAACAAGAGGAAAAGAGTGAGAAAAAGTAGATACGTTGGAGACGTATCAATTTCCAGTGTACATGTCTATTCGATCGCTTGTCATGGACGCTTTCAACTCTTTGTGTTGGTCTTCATGTCGCTTGTCATGGATGCTTTCAACTCTTCGTATTCGGTCGTATGTGTCGCCTTTGAGAGTTAGACTGATAGTAACAGTACAGCGCCTTCAGTTGTAAAGAGCTGGTATCCGAAGCCTTTCTAGCTGTACCGGCAATACCAGCACATATTTTCTAGCAAGTTCCACTTTCTTGATTTTACTCCTGATGCTTAGGGTTTTCCCATTATATCTACACTATGATCTGTGTAGGTGCTTTGTGTCCTACTAGCAGCTGTCCACTCTTTAAAGCTAAATAACACACCAATCATATGTCCTAAGCTTCTTCAAATATGAATGTGATATGATACTGACATTAGCTAACAGACACACATTTAATTGGTTAGCTAATGCTCCCACTTGAGTTTCCAAATGCATGTGGCCACATATAGAGAGACATCATGGAATGGCATTTCTTTGGGCGCCCTGATTCATCATGGGTGGGCAACCAACATTGTATAGAAAGAAGGGGAATCTCAATAATATGCTTCCCCTTCTATTATTTAACATGTTCCTCTTATGTTCTTCTTTAGTAAGTATAGTATGTTCCTTGTCAGGAAGGGGAGCAGGGACATCTGCAGTCGACGGCTCTATTGGGCTGCTTCTGCTACATGATTTCACACTTCGAGTTGGTCTGCCATAATATCCCGAAAATGGTGGGAGCCACACGGTCTTTGATAGACTAGACTGACAGTAATAGCAGTGTGCCTTCAGATGAATATAGCTGGCCTGTAGGTGATCGATAGGCTCCATATTAGTAGCAGCAAAACCCTATATTTTCTAGCCAATTTCGCTTTCCCAATTTATTTATGGTGGTTATGGTGTACCCCTTTTATCTACACTACGATCTGCCTAGTGGTTGTGCGCTCTCGTTATCATGGTTTGGCAATAAACTTTCTATATGGCATATTATGAACCTACCATCTGCCAATTATCCTTACATCTGGAGCTCCCAACACAGAGCCTATTTTTGTGTAGTTGTGCCAGCTTATATTAAGCTACTCACCATATTACAGCACACATGGGCTCTCTCATCAGAATCCAGTGATAGCACGCAAGGGTTTACAGGGAGCCCCTATTACCTTAGAATATTCTCTCCATTACAAAGATAATCTCACTACTATTATGTTTTCATGCTTTTCAGATATTGTACATAATCACAATGAATATAAGAATGCGCACATCAGAAGAATATTGCAGAATAGTTCAATGGGTAACAAACTTGGCATCAAGGGATTGAGATCCATTGTGGATGCAATGAAACCCACATCCTCCCGACCTATAGATTCGTACAGAATATGATCCTAATGACTATTCTAATCTCAAGGAATCAAAGGCAGATGGCCTATCATGTTCACCCAATAAGGTGCATGTTCTAATTTGGCAAGGTTTTATTGGTTGCACGTATCTTGCATAAGGTGTCTTGCATTTCTTTTGCTTCGTTGCACCACTATCTTCTTAGTTTACTCATGATATATGTGAAGATGCCATGCCCATCCATTATCAATACATATTCCATTTGTCGTCATACCATGTTTTTTCATTCAAATGTTGTTCTTGTGTTTCAGACATCCAAAAGGAAGAGGGTGATTGCAGAACCTGAAGGAGTACAAGCAAAGTCCTTGAAAAAGGTGGTGCTACCGGAGAAATCAGATAGCACCCCACTTATATTAGCGATAGAACCAGCACGGCAAAACCTAGGATATCACAACTATGTTGGTCGCTACTTTGCTCATGTGAGTACCTATTGTCCTATCGCTATACTTACGTTCATACCTGGTGGATTATGTGACATCATTGTCCATTATAGCTTGCTTATCCACTATTCACTCCAAATTATCAGATCTATATTAATGCTTACATTAATGTAGAATAAACCCAATGCTTATGAAGAAATTTAGTTCTACATTGTTCTTGTAAGTATGTGCCGTCCTTCATCACTGTACTTATATTGTCAGGTAGTTCTTCATGTACATTTTGCAGCTTATTTTCCCTTGCCCTCCATTTTCTACACATTAGATCTACATTTACTCTTGCCAAATATTGAATAAAACCACTGTTACTGAAGAAGTTTAGCTCTACATTGCTCTTGTTAGTGCCTTTTGCCTGTATGCTGTATTTACATTTGTACTCTGCATCTTAGGTTAAATAATCGCAATTTGTTCCTATATTTTCACATCTATATTTACTCTTAAAAATTGTAGAATAAAGGCAATGCTCTTGAAGAAGAGTGTGCGGTAACTTCTTGAATTGCCCCCCCCCCCATCAATATGGACAAGGGCTTTATAGAGCCGGTCTTCACTACTAATGTAAGTTTGTCCTCCTCGAGCCTTCAAACTTTGTTGTGTATATTTGGATAGCTATGAGTGTGAAAGCACAAGTGCTCCGTGGGTAATTTTGGTAATTAATGTCAACATATCTCTTGTTGGACTAACATTTCCATCTAGTATATTTTAGAAAGTTCAACAATGGCGTCACATGGACAAGAGGATGTGGACAAGAGAATAAAGGCAATGCTCTTGAAGAAGAGTGTGCGGTAACTTCTTGAATTGCCCCCCCCCCATCAATATGGACAAGGGCTTTATAGAGCCGGTCTTCACTACTAATGTAAGTTTGTCCTCCTCGAGCCTTCAAACTTTGTTGTGTATATTTGGATAGCTATGAGTGTGAAAGCACAAGTGCTCCGTGGGTAATTTTGGTAATTAATGTCAACATATCTCTTGTTGGACTAACATTTCCATCTAGTATATTTTAGAAAGTTCAACAATGGCGTCACATGGACAAGAGGATGTGGAACCCCTTCAAGATGCTAAGGAAAAATATTGGCAGAAGCTCAAGACTCTTCATTTCTATTTTAGTGATCCAAGATCACATTGAATCCATAGGAAAGCTAATACTATTAAAAGGGGATGAGGTGTTGTTTAATGGACTACTTGCTCAAAATGCTTAGTGATATGCTCCAAAGCCCTCAACCACTTTCTCCATTCCAAATATGTCCTAAACCTAAAGTCAAACTCAGCCCCACCGATTTGATTCATCTGGCGCCACCGAGTTCATTTGACATAGCCACTGCCAGAAACCCTAATCAGTTCGGTCTCACCGATGGGATCTCGGTCTCACCGAGATGGGCTTGCAAACTCTGTGTTGCTTGTTGCAACTATTTCGGTCTCACCGAAATGTGCAGTCGGTCCCATCGAGTTTGCTTGACCAACTCTTTGTTTGCTTATTACTAAAATCGGTCTCACCGATTTTATGTAATCGGTCAAACCGAGATGAAGTTTTGCCCTAACCCTAGCTCATTGGTCCCACCGAGTTGATCTTGTCGGTCCCACCGAAAAACCTAACGTTCACATTTTGAACTGAATCGGTCTCACCGAGTTTATACATTCGGTCTGACCGAGTTGGCTCTTTTGTGTGTAACGGTTAGATTTTGTGTGGAGGCTATATATACCCCTCCACCCTCCTCTCCATTTGAGAGAGAGCCATCAGAATGTGCCTACACTTCCAGCATTCATTTTCTGAGAGAGAACCACCTACTCATGTGTTGAGACGAAGACATTCCAATCCAACCACAAGAATCTTGATCTCTAGCCTTCCCCAAGTTGCTTTCTACTCAAATCATCTTTCCACCATATCCAAATCTGTGAGAGAGAGTTGAGTGTTGGGGAGACTATCATTTGAAGCACAAGAGCAAGGAGTTCATGATCAACACACCATCTATTACCTTTTGGAGAGTGGTGTCTCCTAGATTGGTTAGGTGTCACTTGGGAGCCTCCGTCAAGATTGTGGAGTTGAACCAAGGAGTTTGTAAGGGCAAGGAGATCGCCTACTTCGTGAAGATCTACCCAAGTGAGGCAAGTCCTTCGTGGGCGATGCCCATGGTGGGATAGACAAGGTTGCTTCATCGTGGACCCTCCGTAGACTCGCGCAACCGTTACCCTTCATGGGTTGAAGTCTCCACCAACGTGGATGTATGATGGCACCGCCTATCGGAACCACGCCAAAAATCTCCGTGTCTCCAATTGCGTTTGCACACTCCAATCCCATCCCTTTACTTTCTTGCAACTTGCATGCTTTACTTTCTGTTTCTCATATACTCTTGCCATGCTTGCTTGAAATGTATTGTGAATGTTTAAACTTGTGCTAAAACTCCACCTTAACTTGAAGAATTAAAAACTGCTACTTTTGCTTGTTGAGGGTCTAATCACCCCCCACTTGACACCTCTTCTCGATCCTTTCAGAGTGCAAATGTTGTTTATTTTTGTCATCTGCATCAAATTGCTTGTTCAAAGTTTATAACAAAGAAGTATATAAACATAAGTTTGTCCTTATCAGTTTCAGTCTTTAGTTGTACAACCTAGTTCCTTATTCATACCATGTAAATTAAACTAAACATAGCAAGTTATCTTCTTTAGCACTGCATGTATGCTTGTGTTCTTGATCTGTAATCCAGTGGTATGGTGAAACTACCAACTCCAGCACAATGTCATATCCTGCTATTTCTCAACTATGAACAATGTCATATTATATTAATGTTATTTAAATCATGTCTCTTTATTTACCAATCTGAAATGGTATAAATTTATAGTACACTCACCATTCATGCTTATACGTTGTTTACCACTACATGTGTGCTTGTGTTCTTGATTTGTAATCTAGTGGTATGGTGAAGCTGGCCGCTCTTGCACAATGCCATTTCCTACTGTCTTAACTATGAAAAATGCCTATTATGTTAATGCTATTTTAAACTGTGTCTCTTTATTTCTGATAAAGAAATGAGTTGAATTGATAGCGTTGATGCTTATACGTGCAAAACCTATTGTCTACCTACTTGTTTCTCTTTCAGGGTGACAACACTGATGCTAGGAAGAACTGCCACAATGATAGTGAGCCGAACCCATTGTTTGTCCCTCTAACATATACTGCAGAGAAGAAGGCAACACATCTTGAGGGTAGCGATACAACCCCAAAGTCATGTCGTGATGTAGTGTCAAACTTACTCAGTGACACAAGCTTGATGAAGTCGCCGCCTGAAGCTGTTCGACTTCTTCAGTCTGAAATTCAAGCTGAAAGACATGCTTCCGCTCAAAGCCGACTGGAACTCCAATCTCTATGCAAGATAAACCATAAGTACAAGACATCTATTGATGCTATCCAGCTTGAGTTGGTGGATATAAGCGTCAAACAAGCGCAGTCTCATCAGGTTACTAAGTTGCTTGCGCTGCAGCTCCTGGGCCGAGCTAACCTTTCTTGAACTGTGTTGAAGCTCTGTCAGTTCTGTCTATTATTTTGTCGGCCTGTTTACTTCCACTGGCGGCGACCTGCCCAGTTTGTGGAATCTGATGTCTGGTTTCCCTTTATTATCACTCGCGGCGAACTTTGATGACCAGGGGATGTAATATGTTGTAATTTATTTGTTGTATAGTCTAGGTTTATTCTTCGTCGCGATGTTGTAATTTATTTGTTGTTTATGCCATCGTCACTCTGGGAAAAGGTCGTAATCTTCAATCGGAGCTCTATGAGCCAATAGGTTAGTTTTATAAAATAATAATTTCGGTACTAAAACTGGCCGGTCGCCAATCGCTAGTACGGGACGGACCGTGGGCCTTCATCTTGGGCCATTAGTTAGGTCTAGACTTAATCTGGCCCACTATTAGTTTCGGGCCTTTAAAAGGATGAGTAAACCGCTTGCCTGAATTGGGCCAGAAAATGAAATAGGCTTTTAATTGGTTGAGATATAGATTGAGCCTTAATTGTGGCGAACAAATCACGGGCCGACAGCAGGCTGTAATATACATTGGCCCATTATTGGCCCATTTGTATGACGGGCCATTAACAGGCTGAAATGTTTTTGGGCCTTGGCTGACCCAATTACATGACGGGTTGGAAGTAGTCAGATGTATAACGGGCCAAAATTAGGCCCAACACTATCAAAGTCCTTTAATGGGCCGATAGGCAGTTTGGGCTAGACTGTATCCACGAAGACTATGGGTCGTTAAGAGGCCGAAAGTAACTACGGACCAGAATTAGGCCCAGGTGCAACTCGGGCCTTTAAATGGCCGAAAGTGAAACTGGGCAAAAGAGGCCCATATGTAGACAGAGCCGCTGATAAGCCAAAACTAATATCGAGCCAAACTATTAAACGGGCCATTAAGAGGCCGAAGGGCAAATCAGACCACCAGTGGGCCCGATGGCACAGTAGCTGTTAGAGGGTCGTATCTATTATGGGCCGTAATTTGGCCCAAGATATGAGTTAATGGGTCGGATCAGATATGGACCGTAATTTGGCCCAAACTATTGCACGTTGTTAACGGGCCGAATCTGATATGGGCCGTAAATCGGCCTAGAATATTGCAGTCTTTAACAACCCGTATCTGATGTGGGCCATAATTTGGTCCAAAAAGTGTTAGGCTGTTAATGGGTCGGCCCATTAGATGTGAAGAAATCTTGTGGGCCTATTCCTGGGCCGGCTTTTAAACCTATATGGGCCTCTACTGGGCCGTCCCACGTGTCAACATTTCATTGGCTACTCTTGTCTAATGGACGGTTGACATCTGTCCCAACGCTGAGCTGACATGTGGATCGTCGGCGAATGAGAATTTTACACGTGGAAAATCGCCATTGGTCCGGGCTGTTAACGGGTTATCGGATCCAAACCAGAACTAGATAGCTTAACGGTGACCCGTTATGGTGGATGCCACGTGTCGGTTACCCTTGACGAAAGCACTTCTATGACGCGTGATTTATCATCATGGAACTGGACACTTCCGTGGTTATAATTTTGGTAATGTCATGGAACACTTTGATACGTCTCCAACGTATCTATAATTTTTTATTGTTCCATGCTATTATATTATCCATCTAGGATGTTTTATATACATTTATATGCTATTTTATATTATTTTTGGGACTAACCTATTAACCTAGAGCCCAGTTCCAGTTTCTGTTTTTTCCTTGTTTTTGAGTACCGTAGAAAAGGAATACCAAACGGAGTCCAATTGACCTGAAATTTCATGGAGATTATTTTGGACCAGAAGAAGCCCACTGAGTATCGGAGATGGGCCAGAAAAGTCTCGAGGCACCCACAAGGCTGGGGGTGCGCCCTACCCCCCTGGGCGCGCCCCCTACCTCGTGGCCGCCTCGGAGACCCCCCTGACTTGTTCCCGACGCTAACACCTCTTATATATACCCAAACTTCCATATCATAACCTAGATCCAGAGTTCCGCTGCCGCAAGCCTCTGTAGCCACCAAAAACCAATCGGGACCCTGTTCTGGCACCCTGCCGGAGGGGGGATCCCTCACCGATGGCCATCTTCATCATCCCGGCGCTCTCCATGATGAGGAGGGAGTAGTTCACCCTTGGGGCTGAGGGTATGTACCAGTAGCTATGTGTTTGATCTCTCTCTCTCTCTCTCTCTCGTGTTCTTGATTTGGCACGATCTTGATGTATCGCGAGCTTTGCTATTATAGTTGGATCTTATGATATTTCTCCCCCTCTACTCTCTTGTGATGGATTGAGTTTTCCCTTTGAAGTTATCTTATCGGATTGAGTCATTAAGGATTTGAGAACACTTGATGTATGTCTTGCATGTGCTTATCTGTGGTGACAATGGGATATTCACGTGATCTACTTGATGTATGTTTTGGTGATGAACTTGCGGGTTCAGTGACCTTGTGAACTTACGCATAGGGGTTGGCACACGTTTTCGTCTTGACTCTCCGATAGAGACTTTGGGGCACTCTTTGAAGTTCTTTGTGTTGGCTGAATAGATGAATCTGAGATTGTGTGATGCATATCGTATAATCATACCCACGGATACTTGAGGTGACATTGGAGTATCTAGGTGACATTAGGGTTTTGGTTGATTTGTGTCTTAAGGTGTTATTCTAGTACGAACTCTAGGATAGATCGAACGGAAAGAATAGCTTCGTGTTATTTTACTACGGACTCTTGAATAGATCGATCAGAAAGGATAACTTTGAGGTGGTTTCGTACCCTACAATAATCTCTTCGTTTGTTCTCCGCTATTAGTGACTTTGGAGTGACTCTTTGTTGCATGTTGAGGGATAGTTATATGATCCAATTATGTTATTATTGTTGAGAGAACTTGCACTAGTGAAAGTATGAACCCTAGGCCTTGTTTCCAAGCATTGCAATACCGTTTTGCTCACTTTTATCATTAGTTACCTTGCTGTTTTTATATTTTCAGATTACAAAAACCTATATCTACCATCCATATTGCACTTGTATCACCATCTCTTCGCCGAACTAGTGCACCTATACAATTTACCATTGTATTGGGTGTGTTGGGGACACAAGAGACTCTTTGTTATTTGGTTGCAGGGTTGTTTGAGAGAGACCATCTTCATCCTAAGCCTCCCACGGATTGATAAACCTTAGGTCATCCACTTGAGGGAAATTTGCTACTGTCCTACAAACCTCTGCACTTGGAGGCCCAACAACGTCTACAAGAAGAAGGTTGTGTAGTAGACATCAAGCATTTCTGGCGCCGTTGCCGGGGAGGTGAGTGCTTGAAGGTATATCTTTAGATCTTGCAATCGAATCTTTTAGTTTCTTGTTTTATCACTAGTTTAGTTTATAGAAGAAAACTACAAAAAATGGAATTGAGGGTGCCTCATATGCTTCATCTTTTTAATGTCTTTCATGAAAATAAGGATTCCGATAATTGTGCTCAATTGCTAGAAGAAGAATGCATTAGAATGTTTGGCACTAAATCTTTGAATGATGAGCATGATTGCAATGTTGTTAGTATGAACTCTTTGAATATCCATAGTACTAATGATGATTGCACTAGTCATGATGAAAATGTCTCTTATAAGCATGTCAATTTTTGTGGAGTGCATAGAGTTTGCAAGTACACACCAAATAGGGAAGATAGATTTTGCAAGAGGCATAAGTATTTAGAAACTAAATGGTTGCAAGAAAGGCTAGATGTTTGTGTTGAAAATTTAAATTTTCTTAGCCATCCTTGTGAACTTTGCAATGAACGTGGTCATTTAAATATCCAATGCAAATTGTTTCATGATCGTATCGTGTCCAAAAATTGTGATGACTTGATTTCCCTTGCGCATCATAATGAACTTAGTTTGCTTGTGGGTTATGAAGAAATGAAACGTATAACTAAGGATATGCCAGAATTTGTCCTTGATAAAGTTCTTGATTTTGATCTAGAGGAAATTTATATGTATTGTGCGGTGAATTGCATTGAAAATCTTATATTGCCAATTACATAAAGACAAGAAAACAAATAGAAGATGAAGAGAATACTAATGAAAGGGAAGAGATTTCCCAATATCCTCCTATTCTTTCTTATGATGAATCAGGTAACGAGGAGGAGCTTTCTATTCAACCAATCTCATTAATAAGGAGCTCCAAAAAGAGGATTAAACCCACACATGATGTGAAGAAGAAAAAGAAAAGACGGAGAAGCAAAGGTAAAAAGGTATCCCTCCCAAATGATGTTGCTCCTATTACTCATTGTGATGATGATAATTGCTATACTATTGGTGCTATCCATACTATTAATGATGAGAGTGATTATGCTTATGATATGAAAAGGCCCAAGCTTGGGGATGCCATGTTTGATGAGAATGACAAGTTTGAGAATTTATTTGCTGCAATTAATGATTGTCCCAAGCTTGGGGATGCTATGTTTTATGAAGATGATATGTTTAACCTCCCAAGTTTTGATATGCAAATTTATTATGATGATAGCATGCCTCCTATTTATGATGGTTATATTGATGAAAGTGGGTTTGGAAGAGTGTCAACTTTAGGAAGTAATGATCCCACTATTTTGGAGGGTGTTGAATCTTATTGTGACAATTATGAAAGTGGATTTGGAGAGGTCATGACTTTATTTAGTAATGATTCCACTATCTTGGAAGAGGTTTCAATTGATTATGATGAGAACAAAGTTGCTACTTATGATGATTATTGTGATGACACTTATGCTATAAAAAGTAGTGATGATTATATTAAAACTTGTCATGATTATGATTACCCTTTTTTCTAAACATTACTCTTTTATTGTGGAAACAATTTATAGTATTCGAGTTTCTTATGATACTCCCACTATTCCAAATGAGAAGACTTTTGCTTATGTGGAGAGTAATAAATTTACTATGCTTGTAGATCATGAAAAGAATGCTTTATGTGATGGTTATATTGTTGAATTCATTCATGATTCTACTGAAAATTATTATGAGGGAGGAACATATGCTTGTAGGAATTGCAATAATATCAAGTTTCCTCTCTATGTGCTTAAACTTTTGAAGTTATGCTTGTTTTGCCTTCCTATGCTAGTTGATTATTGTTCCCATAAGTTGTTTGCTCAAAAAATCCCTATGCATAGGAATTGGGTTAGACTTAAATGTGCTAGTCATATTCTTCATGATGCTCTCTTTATGTTTCAATTCTTATCTTCTATGTGAGCATCATTGAAATCATCAGGCCTAGCTACGGGTGTTAAACATTAGCGCTTGTTGGGAGGCAACCCAATTTTATTTTTGTTCTTTAATTTTTGCTTGTGTTTAGTAATAAATAATTCATCTATCCTCTGGTTAGATGTGGTTTTATGTTTTAATTAGTGTTTGTGCCAAGTAGAACCTTTGGGAAGACTTGGGTGAAGTCTTTGCGATCTTGCTGTAAAAAACAGAAAATTTTGCGCTGACGAGATTAGCTGCCATTTTTTACTAGAGAGTGAGTTTAGGTTGATTCTTTTTGCAGAAGATTAATAGACAAATTCCTCAGGTCCACCAATTTATTTCAGAATTTTTGGAGTTACAAAAGTATTCGAATTATACAGATTACTAAATACTGTTCTGTTTTTGACAGATTCTGTTTTCTATGTGTTGTTTGCTTATTTTGATGAATCTATGAGTAGTATCGGAGGGTATGAACCATAGAGAAGTTGGAATACAGTAGATATTACACCAATATGAATTTATAATGATTTCACAACAGTACCTAAGTGGTGATTTATTTTCTTATACTAACGGAGCTTACGAGTTTTCTGTTAAGTTTTGTGTTGTGAAGTTTTCAAGTTTTGGGTAAAGATTCGATGGACTATGGAATAAGGAATGGAAAGAGACTAAGCTTGGGGATGACCAAGGCAACCCAAGGTAATATTCAAGGACAACCAAGAGCCTAAGCTTGGGGAGGCCCCGGAAGGCATCCCCACTTTCGTCTTCGTTCATCGGTAACTTTACTTGTAGCTATATTTTTATTCACCGCATGATATGTGTTTTGCTTGGAGCGTCATTTTATTTTATTTTATTTTTCTTGCTGTTTGAATAATATTCCAAGATCTGAAATTCTTAAATGTTAGAGAGTCTTCACATAGTTACATAATTATTCAACTACTCATTGATCTTCACTTATATCTTTTGTAGAAGTTTGTCATTTGCTCTAGTGCTTCACTTATATCCTTTTAGAGCACGGTGGTGGTTTTATTTTATAGAAATTATTGATCTCCCATGCTTCAATTATATTATTTTGAGAGTCTTTTATAACAGCATGGTAATTTTCTTTGGTTATAAAATTAGTCCTAATATGATGGGCATTCAAGATGGGTATAATAAAAACTTTCATATAGAGTGCATTGAATACTATGAGAAGTTTCATACTTGATGATTGTTTTGAGATATAAACATGGTGATATTACAGTCATGCTAGTTGAGTAATTGTGAAATTGAGAAATACTTGTGTTAAGGTTTGCAAGTCCCGTAGCATGCACGTATGGTAACCGTTGTGTGACAAATTTGAAGCATGAGGTGTTCTTTGATTGCCTACCTTATGAGTGGCGGTTGGGGATGAGCGATGGTCTTTTCCTACAAATCTATCCCCGTGGGATCATGCGCTTAGTGCTTGGTTTTGATGACTTGTATATTTTTGCAATAAGTATGTGAGTTCTTTATGACTAATGTCGAGTCCATGGATTATACGCACTCTCATCCTTCCACCATTGCTAGCCTCTTCGGTATCGTGCATTGCCCTTTATCACCTTGAGAGTTGGTGCAAACTTCGCCGGTGCATTCAAACCCCGTGATATGATACGCTCTATCACACAGAAACCTCCTTATATCTTCCTCAAAACAGCCACCATACCTACAATTATGGTATTCCCATAGCCATTCCGAGATATATTGCCATGCAACTTTCCACCGTTCCGTTTATTATGACACGCGTCATCATTGTCATATTGCCTTGCATGATCATGTAGTTGACATCGTATTTGTGGCAAGGCCACCATGCATAATTTTTCATACATGTCACTCTTGTTTCATTGCCCATCCCGGTACACCGCCGGAGGCACTCATACATAGTCATACATTGTTCTAGTATCGAGTTGTAATCCTTGAGTTGTAAATAAATAGAAGTGATGATCATCATTATTAGAGCATTGTCCCAAAAAAAGAAAGAGAAAGGCCAAAAAAAAAGACCAAAAAAAGAGAAAGGCTAAATAAAGAGAAAGGCCCAGAAGGGACAATGCTACTATCCTTTTTCCACACTTGTGCTTCAAAGTAGCACCATGATCTTCATAATAGAGAGTTCCTTATATTGTCACTTTCATATACTAGTGGGAACTTTTCATTATAGAACTTGGCTTGTATATTCCAACAATGGGCTTCCTCAAATGCCCTAGGTCTTCGTGAGCAAGCAAGTTGGATGCACGCCCACTTAGTTTCTTTTGTTGAGCTTTCATACATTTATAGCTCTAGTGCATCCGTTGCATGGCAATCCCTACTCCTCGCACTGACATCAATTGATGGGCATCTCCATAGCCCGTTGATTAGCCGCGTCAATGTGAGACTTTCTCCTTTTTGTCTTCTCCACACAACCCCCATCGTTATATTCTATTCCACCCATAGTGCTATGTCCATGGCTCGCGCTCATGTATTGCGTGAAAGTTGGAAAAGTTTGAGAATACTAAAGTATGAAACAATTGCTTGGCTTGTCATCGGGGTTGTGCATGATGAGAGCATTTTGTGTGACGAAAATGAAGCATGGCCAAACTATATGATTTTGTAGGGATGAGCTTTCTTTGGCTATGTTATTTTGAGAAGACATAATTGCTTGGTTAGTATGCTTGAAGTATTATTATTTTTATGTCAATATTAAACGTTTGTCTTGAATCTTATGGATCTGAATATTCATGCCACAATAAAGAAAATTACATTGATAATTATGCTAGGTAGCATTCCACATCAAAAATTCTGTTTTTATCATTTACCTAATCGAGGACGAGGAGGAATTAAGCTTGGGGATGCTTGATACGTCTCCAACGTATCTATAATTTTTTTATTGTTCCATGCTATTTTATTATCCATCTAGGATGTTTTATATGCATTTATATGCTATTTTATATGATTTTTGGGACTAACCTATTAACCTAGAGCCCAGTGCCAGTTTCTATTTTTTCCTTGTTTTTGAGTATCGCAGAAAAGGAATACCAAACGGAGTCCAATTGACCTGAAATTTCACGGAGATTATTTTTGGACCAGAAGAAGCCCACAGAGTATCGGAGATGGGCCAGAAGAGTCCCGAGGCACCCACGAGGGTGGGGGCGCACCCTACCCCCTGGGCATGCCCCCCTACCTCGTGGCCGCCTCGGAGACCCCCCCTGACTTGTTCCCGATGCCTGCACCTCTTGTATATACCCAAACTTCCAGATCATAACCTAGATCGGGAGTTCCGCCGCCGCAAGCCTTTGTAGCCACCAAAAACCAATCGTGACCCTGTTCCAGCACCCTGCCGGAGGGGGGATCCCTCACCGGTGGCCATCTTCATCATCCCGGCGCTCTCCATGACGAGGAGGGAGTAGTTCACCCTCGGGGCTGAGGCTATGTACTAGTAGCTATGTGTTTGAACTCTCTCTCTCTCTCTTGTGTTCCTGATTTGGCACGATCTTGATGTATTGCGAGCTTTGCTATTATAGTTGGATCTTATGATGTTTCTCCCCCTCTACTCTCTTGTGATGGATTGAGTTTTCCCTTTGAAGTTATCTTATCGGATTGAGTCTTTAAGGATTTGAGAACACTTGATGTATGTATTCCATGTGCTTATCTGTGGTGACAATGGGATATTCACGTGATCTACTTGATGTATGTTTTGGTGATCAACTTGCGGGTTCAGTGACCTTGTGAACTTGTGCGTAGGGTTTGGCACACGTTTTCATGTTGACTCTCCGGTAGAGACTTTGGGGCACTCTTTGAAGTTCTTTGTGTATGTTGAATAGATGAATCTGAGATTGTGTGATGCATATCGTATAATCATACCCGCGGATACTTGCGGTGACATTGGAGTATCTAGGTGACATTAGGGTTTTGGTTGATTTGTGTCTTAAGGTGTTACTCTAGTACGAACTCTGGGATAGATCGAATGGAAAGAATAGCTTCGTGTTATTTTACTACGGACTCTTGAATAGATTGATCAGAAAGGATAACTTTGAGGTGGTTTCGTACCCTACAATAATCTCTTTGTTTGTTCTCCGCTATTAGTGACTTTGGAGTGACTCTTTGTTGCATGTTGAGGGATAGTTATATGATCCAATTATGTTATTATTGTTGAGAGAACTTGCACTAGTGAAAGTATGAACCCTAGGCCTTGTTTCGAAGCATTGCAATACCGTTTTCGCTCACTTTTATCATTAGTTACCTTGCTGTTTTTATATTTTCAGATTACAAAAACCTATATCTACTATCCATATTGCACTTGTATCACCATCTCTTCGCCGAACTAGTGCACCTATACAATTTACCATTGTATTGGGTGTGTTGGGAATACAAGAGACTCTTTGTTATTTGGTTGTAGGGTTGCTTCAGAGAGACCATCTTCATCCTACGCCTCCCACAGATTGATAAACCTTTGGTCATCCACTTGAGGGAAATTTGCTACTGTCCTACAAACCTCTGCATTTGGAGGCCCAACAACATCTACAAGAAGAAGGTTGTGTAGTAGACATCACACTTCTACGACAGCACAGGTATGACTATCTTTATTCTATCATAAAATTGTCATGGATGTACATGCATGACAGAAAACGTGACCTACTGTGACAAACACGTATCATCACGGAAGTGTATTTTTTTGTAGTGTAGAGATAAGTATTTCCCTCAGTTATGTAACCAAGGTTATCAATCCAATAGGAGAACCAAGCAACACTGTGTAAACAACACCTGCACACAAACGACAAATACTTGCAACCCAATGCGTAGAGGTGTTTTCAATCCCTCAATGGTCATGAGCAAGATTAAATTGTATAGGTTTTGGTAGACAAATCAGATAAAAATACTAAATAAAATAAACCAAAATAAAATTGCAGCAAGGTATTTTTGTTTTTAATATATGATAGAAAATAGACCCGAGGGCCATAGTTTTCACTACAGGCTTCTCTCGAGAAAATAGCATACGGTTGGTAAACAAATTACTGTTGGGAATTGATAGAAAAGCAAATAATTATGACAATATCCAAGGCAATGATCATGTATATAGGCATCACGTCCAAGATTAGTAGACCGAAACGATTGTGCATCTACTACTATTACTCCACACATCGACAGCTATCCAACATGCATCTAGTGTATTAAGTTCATGAAAGAACGGAGTAATGCCTTAAGCAAGATGACATGATGTAGACAAGATAAACTCACAGATGAAATAAATCCCATCTTGTTACCCATAATAGCAATGATACATGTGTTTCATGTCTCTTTCTATCACTGAGATTGAGCACCGCAAGATCGAACCCATCACAAAGCACCCCTTCCCATGGCAAGATAAATCAATCTAGTTGGCCAAACCAAACCAATAAATCGGAGAAGAAATATGATGCTATGCTACTTCTTGAGCTTGCGTTGGTTTTTCCCTTAAAGAGGAAAGGGTGATGCAGCAAAGTAGAGATAAGTATTTCCCTCAGTTAGAGAACCAAGGTATCAATCCTGTAGGAGGTACAAGCAAGTCTCCAATCTATGCACCTGCACAAACAATCAAACACTTGCACCCAACGCGATAAAGGGGTTGTCAATCCCTTCACGGTCAATTGCAATGGTGAGATCTGATAGAGATAGGTATAAAAGATTACTAAAACATAAAACTAAATAAAAGTAAATAAATTGCAGTAGGGTATTTTTGGGTTTTTTGGTTTATAGATCTGAAAATGTATAATGGAAAATAGACCCGGGGGCCATAGGTTTCACTAGAGGCTTCTCTCTTGAAGGCAAATAATACGGTGGGTGAACAAATTACTGTCGAGCAATTGATAGAAAAGCGCAAAGTTATGACGATATCCAAGGCAATGATTATGCATATAGGCATCACGCCCGTGTCAAGTAGACCGAAACGATTCTGCATATACTACTATTACTCCACACGTCGACCGCTATCCAGCATGCATCTAGAGTATTAAGTTCATAAAGAACGGAGTAACGCCTTAAGTAAGATGACATGATGTAGAGGGATAAACTCTATGTCACTAGGTGAGGACACCGCAAGATTGAACCCAAAACTAAGCACCTCTCCCAATGCAAGAAATACCAATCTAGTTGGCCAAACCAAACCGATAATTCGAAGAGAAATACAAAGATGTCAAATCATGCATATAAGAATTCAGACGAGATTCAAATAATATTCATAGATAATCTGATCATAAATCCACAATTCATCAGATCTCGACAAAGTTATTGTTCAAGATATCTTCCGATATTCCGATAAATCGGCCGATTTATCGCTTACCGTTATTTGACCGATAAGATAAATCAGCTGATAAATCAACCGATATGGCGATAAATCAGCCGATATGCCGACAAAATGGTCGATTTACCCCTTATCATGGGTCGACCAATAAGTTCCCGATAAGCGATATCCCACAAACACACCGCAAAAGAATATTACATCAGATAGAACTCCAAGAACATCGAGGAGGACATAGTATTGAAGATCATAGAGAGAGAAGAAGCATATCGCTACTAGCTATGAACTCGTAGGTCTGAGGTAAACTACTCACGCTTCATTGGAAGGGCAATAGGGTTGATGTAGATGCCCTCCGTGATCGAATCCCCCTCCGGTAGATCGCCGAAAAAGCCCCTAATATGGGATCTCACGGGAACAGAAGGTTGTGGAGGTGGAAAAGTATTTTCATGGATGCTTCTGTTGAAAATGGATTATTTGAGGATTTATAGAGCTGAGAGGGAGGTCAGTGGACTCCCGGGGGGCCCACAAGTCAGGGGGCGCCCCCCCTAGGGCACGCCCTGGAGGCTTGTGGAGTCCTCAGGACTCTTCTAACTTGGCCTCCAAGCTCCGTGCATGTCTTCTCGTCCAAGAAAAAACTCCATTTGATA
Source organism: Triticum aestivum (assembly GCF_018294505.1). Taxonomy (NCBI): domain Eukaryota; kingdom Viridiplantae; phylum Streptophyta; class Magnoliopsida; order Poales; family Poaceae; genus Triticum; species Triticum aestivum. The sequence goes on along the minus strand of NC_057808.1, from coordinate 255,113,345 downwards.
TTCCTTTTCTGTAAAACTCAAAAACAAGGAAAAAACAGAAACTGGCACTGGGCTCCGAGTTAATAAGTTAGTCCCAAAAATAATATAAAATAGCATATTAATGCATATAAAACATCCAAAATAGATAATATAATAGCATGGAACAATAAAAAATTATAGATACGTTGGAGACGTATCAGGCTATAACAACCATACATAAAAGAGTTTAGAGAAAACTCAAAAAAAATCATGGATATATCTGATCATAAACTCACAATTCATCGGATCCCAACAAACACACCACAAAAAGTCATTACATCAAATAGATCTCCAAGAACACCGAGGAGAACATTGTATTGAAGATCAAAAAAAGAGAAGAAGCCATCTAGCTACTAAATATGGACCCGGAGGTTTGTGGTAAACTATTCACGCATCATCGGAGGGGCAACAAGGAAGATGAAGAACCCCTCCGTGATTGTTTCCCCCTCCGGCAGAGTGCTGGAAAAGGCCTCTAGATGGGATCTCATGGTTCTGGAACTTGCGGCGGCGGGGGTTTGTGGGCCTCACTACCCATCAGGGCAGGCCAGAGGCCCCTGGCGCGTTGTGGTGCATAGTGGGCCACTCCGTCTTCTCGTGGCCTCCAGAAGCTTCCGGGGTCTCTTATCACCCAAAAAAATCTCCAAAAAGTTTTGTGGCATTTGGACCTCGTTTGGTACTGATATTCTGCGAAGTAAAAACAAGCAAAAACAGCAACTAGCACTGGGCACTAAGTTAATAGGTTAGTCGATATAAAGTTGCTTGTAAATATATATAAAACATTCAAGATTTATAATATAATAGCATGGAACAATCAAAAATTATGGAGATGTTGGAGACGTATCAAGCATTCCCAGGCTTAATTCCTGCTCGTCCTCGAGTAGGTAAATGATAAAAACAAAAAAATTGATGTGGAATGCTACCTAACATATTCATCATATATTCTTTTATTTGTAGCATGGACATTTGGACTTGAGTGATTCAAAGCAATAGTTTTTAATTTGACATGGAAACATCAATACTCAAGCATATCAACAAGCAACTATGTCTTCCAAAATATCAATGCTAAAGAAAGTTATCCCTAGCCCACTATGCTCAATCATTGATCCATTCATGAAACACACTCAAATATTAACTACATCTAGTACACAAGTATGACAATAGTGTTCCCTAGTTGGTGCTTTATAAGAGAAGATGGAGACTCAACATAAAAATAAAAATTGCATAAAAGCAAATAGATAGGCCCTTCGCAGAGGGAAGCAGAGATTTGTGGAGGTGCCAGAGCTCATAGCTTAAATTGTGAGATAAAATTGTTTTGAGAGGCATGATTTTCCTGTCAACGAAAACGACCGAGAATTCCCAATATCTTCCATGCTAGGCAAATTATAGGTGGTTTGAAAGCAAAAAGTAAAGTTTATTTCCTTTCCACCATTCTTCCACAATCCATGGCTAGCCGTATCCACGGCTGCCTTCCATACCAACACTTTCCAAGGAATTTATTATCATAGTATTTTTTTATTTAGGGACCAGGCATGTCAGAGTAAATGACCACGGGTAGCCTCATCAGCCCCCCATGGTATTTCAAGACATCGGGGCCAGCTGCGCCCCTCATGCCTCCAGGAATAGTGACTGGCTTCTTGGGCCGACTGGTCCAGGAGGTCGGCTGCTGGAAGGCGGCAAGACCATAGCAGGCGGCCACGAAGGGGTCGAGTCCTAGCAGGTGGCTCCTTGTCCCCTCGAAGTTTTCACCCCATTACCATGACGAGACGGGGCATGGCTACAGTGCAGCCTGCCACCCCCGGATCTAGGGCGGATCATGGACACAGTGCGATGTACCAGGCGGACACCCCTCGCCCGGCGCAACACTGTTGCCACGCGGCCCATGACTTCATCGACGCTAGAGGGAGCCATGCTCCCACGACGGGCGGTCGGTACGGCCCGCAGGCGGGGGCCCTACCTATCCGCGAGCCACCAGAAGGCAGCGAACCCCCGAGCAGACGGCACAAGGGGAGGCCGACTCCTAGCAGGCGGTCCTCCTCTCCCTTGGAGTCTGTGCACCATTAATCAGATGAGATGGGGTGTGGCTACAGTGAGCGCCCGCCAGACGGCGGGACTGTAGCCACCCCCCCCCCCCGACAAAGCCTCCGTCATCAGGGGCAAGGCCACAGCATAAAGCAGTCAGCGTGGCCCGCATGCGGCGGGCCCTATCTGTCGGCCGAGATCACGGCAGCCGGCGGGACCCACCAGGCGGTGGGCCCTAGCAGCCGGCAGAGAAGAAGGTGTTCAGAGACACTGATGGTCGGGTCCTACACCCGTCCGGATTACCATTGTACCCCTGGGGGGTAGGCCTATATAAACCCCCTAGGCTTCCCCATGCAAAGGGTTCAGAACCTTAGAGATTACACACACATAGAGAGAGGAGTAGAGCTAGCCTTGCACTTCTTCCTCCTCTAGCCAAACAACTCAAGGAGCAACCTTGTAGCCACTCTATTGACATAGTGATCATGCGGAGACCCCTAAGCAGGACTAGGGGTGTTATCTCCACGGAGAGCCCCAAACCTAGGTAAGATCCGCAGGCGTATGCGATCTCGCTCACTCCCGCTTCTAGAGCCCGGCGACGTACTCTTGTCCCCATCCATAATAAGCCACCCCCTGGCATATGTCGCACGATATCCCCGACATTTGGTGCCGACCGTGGGGCTAGGTGCACCATCGTCCAGAGACACGTTCCGGACGGGAACCCTCTTCCTTCCTGGCGAACGCAGCCAGCCCGACACGCCTGATGGCGTTTGCATCGACGCGCTGCGCGGTGCAGAAGCCGCTTGTGCCGCAACCTGCCTCGCTGATCTCATCGGCAGGATCAGCCTCTCCGACAAGCCCGCACCCGACGCGGGATCAGACAGCTCAGAGAGCTGCCTCGTCGACCTCCTCAGCAAACTCCACATCGCCAACGAGCCGGCCTCCGACCTGGAGTCTGTCGGCTCCACCGACTCGCCCGTCGATATGGTCATCGACACCGACGCCACGCCCTCTGATGCCTTCCCCGATCATGTGGCGATCATCGACGACCCCCTTCCTCGCACGGACAGCAGCACCGTCACCGTCACGGAGGTGTTGGTCATTAGCCACGACAGAGCCTCTCATGGGGCCGGCCAGGACCCGCTGCAGGCGGCAATGCGGGACCTGTCCACACCCATAGCGCCTGGAGCCGATGGCTCAGCACTGGAGACGTGTCGCGTCGTGCTTCTCGACAGCGCCAACAAGTTGGTGGCCATGAGGCGCCTCGCCGAAGCATACCAGTGCGAGATCGACCGCGCAGTTTGCGGCACGCCGGCTGCAGGTGAACCCAGCCGCATGGGCATGGTTCGGCAGCGCGGTGCCGCCATCGCCAGCATGCTGGGAGCCGACCGCCCGGTCTATGCCACACCAATAGATAACCTACACGCCGGCTAGGCGGCGGCAGATGAGCTGGATCACCTGGAGGGCGACGAGCATCGCTGCATGACGGAGCGCGTCCAGCAGCTCATCGACGCGGCCGCCGCGTAGCAAGAAGCCGGCCGCCGCGTGGTGGAACCCGGCCTGTAGGCCGAGAACCTCCCCCCTCACTGGGAGCATGGCACGACCTCCTGGACGCCGACAGACTGCACCTGCGACCGAAGAGACCAAGAGCCGGCTGCTAGCCGCAACCCACCATTGAGCGCGACCAAGACGGCCGCCCATGAGCACTGGAACGGCGGGACGATCGTCCGCCTCCCCCGCGCAGGGAGAGGCACGCCTCGCTGCCGCCTGTTGAGCATCCGACTCTCGGAGGCCGGCTGGGCCCCCATGAAGGAGTCGGAGAAAATGATGCCCACCACCGGATTGACCGACTGGCTCAGTCCCTGGCGGTAGAAGAAGAAGATGCAATCGGCCCAGCCTGCTTTGGCCCCCGCATTCGTGACGAGCCCTTTCCCAAAGGGTTCTCGCTCGCTCGAGACACTCCCAAGTACAACGGCTCCGTGAAGCCGGAAGACTGGCTGGTCGACTACTCCACTGCCGTCAACATAGCAAACGGCAACAAGCATGTTGCCGTCAAGTACGTTCCGCTCATGCTCCAGGGCACGGCCCGGACATGGCTGAACAGCCTCAAGCCCTACAGCGTCAACAGCTGGTTGGACTTTACCGAGGTCTTCATCCGCAACTTCACCAGCACCTACAAGCGGTCGTCCAAGACCCGCCAGCTCTCTCTGTGCGTCCAAGGTCCCACCGATTCCACCCGCGACTACTTGACGCGGTGGGCCGAACTGTGCAACTCCTGCGAAGGGGTGCACGAGGTGCAAACCATAGAGTACTTCACCGCCGGGTGCAGAGAAGGCACCCTGCTCAAGCACTGACTCCTCTGCGACGAGCCGGCCACACTCGACGAGCTGCTGATCATAGCAGATAAGTACGCCACTGCCGACTCCTCCATGAAGTCGAAGCTCCAGGTGGACGCGTCCGGGAAGGTGCTCCCTCCGGCTCCTCGGATGCCGGCTGGTGACTCCAGCCGGCGCCAGCAGCAGAACGACAACAAGCGCAAGGCCCTGCAGCCGGCTTCCACCAGCCGGCAGGTGGCAGCCGTTGAATACTAGCAGCGGGAAGGACAGTCCGGCCCCAAGTGTCAGAAGGGCGGCAAGCCCGGTTGGTTGCCCGCCTTCTCCTACGAGCAAACCCTCGATGCTCCCTGCAAGTTCCATACCGGCGCGAAACCATCCAGCCACACCACCTGGAAGTGCCACTGGCTGACCCGAATTGCCAAGGGCGAAGGACTGCCGCCTCCGCCTGCTAGCCCGCCGGCTCCACCTCCTTAGCAGCCCACGGCCCGTCCAGTCGCCGCCATCCAAGATGAGTTCCCCGAAGAACACGGAGCCTACGTCGTCTTCACCAGTGTGGCCGATGACAAGCACAGTCGACGTCAGCAGCACCGTGAGGTGAATGCTGTCGCCTCTAAAGTCCCAGAGTTCATGCGCTGGTCTGAGAGGCCCATCAGCTGGAGCCGTGCCGACCACCCGGAGGTGATGCCTTCTCCGGGTTCCTATGCCATGGTGCTGGATGCCACCTTTTCAACGGAGAGACGAGCATGTCGCTTCTCCCGAGTAATGATAGACGGTGGTAGCAGCATCAACATCCTCTACCGTGACACCCTAGAGAAGTTGTGCATCAAGGAGAAGCAACTCCAGCTCAGTCAGACTGTCTTCCATGGCATTGTGCCTAGCCTTTCCTGCTCCCCAATCAACAAGATTAAGATAGACGTCCTCTGTGGAGACAAAGATCACTTCCGTCGCGAGCCCATCTGGTTCGAGGTGGTCGACCTGGAGAGCCCCTACCATGCGCTCCTAGGCTGGCCAGCTCTAGCCAAGTTCATGGCGGTGCCGCACTACGCCTACCTCAAGATGAAGATGTCGGGTACCAAGGGCATCATCATCATAGCCGTCGACTACCAAAAGTCGGCCGCATGTGCTGCCGCCAGCAGTCGGCTGGCCGAATCCCTTGTGATTGCTGCAGAGAAGCGGCTCCTTGACCGGGTGGTAGCCATGGCCAGCAAGCAGCCAGACCTTTCGCCAGACCCCAAGGAGTCGGAAACCTAGGGCTCCTTCTAGCCGGCCAAAGAAACCAAGAAGATACCCTTGGACCCGGATCACCCGGAGAGGCACGCTATCATGGGGACCAACCTCGATAGCAAATAGGAAAGCGAGCTCGTCGATTTCCTCCATGAGAATCGGGACATCTTTGCATGGTCTCCCAAGGACATGCCGGGTGTTCCGACGGATTTCGCGAGCACAAGCTACATGTCAGATCTGATGCAAAACCAGGCAAGCAACCCCTCCGCCGCCTGTCAGAAGAGAAGAGAAGAATTGTTGGTGAAGAGATCGCCCGGCTGCTAGCAGCCAGCTTTATCATGGAAGTGTTTTTTCCAGAGTGGCTGGCCAACCCAATCATTGTACTGAAGAAGAACAACAAGTGGCGCATGTGTATCGATTACACCAGCCTCAACAAAGCATGCCCCAAAGAACCGTTTGCTCTGCCCCAGATAGATCAAGTGATTGACTCCACAGCCGGATGCGAGCTACTGTCTTTCCTTGATGCCTACTCCGGCTACCACCAGATCAAGCTGAACCCGGCCGATCGGCTGAAGACCGCCTTCATCACACCATTTGGAGCCTTTTGCTACCTGACCATGACATTCAGCCTGAGGAATGCCGGTGCCATGTTTCAGCATTGCATGCAGAAGTGCCTCCTCAAGCAACTCGGCAGAAATGCCCACGTCTATGTAGACGACATTGTGGAGAAGACGGAGAAGCGAGGCACCCTCCTGGAGGATCTCAAGGAGACCTTTGACAATCTGCGCCGTTGTCAAATCAAGCTCAACCAAGAAAAGTGTGTCTTCGGAGTCCCAGCCGGCCAGCTCCTTGGTTTCCTTGTCTCTGAACGCATCATCGAGTGCAACCCTGTGAAGATCAAGGCCATTGAGCGGATGGAGAGACCCACCCGGCTGCAAGACGTCCAGAAGTTCACCGGGTGCTTGGCATCCCTCGGCCGTTTCATCAGTCGATTGGGCGAGAAGGCTCTTCCCCTGTACCAGCTAATGAAGAAAACCACTCACTTCGAGTGGAACGACAAGGCGGACAAGGCCTTCCTCCAGCTCAAGAAGATGCTGAACACGCCGCCTGTCCTGGTGGCTCCGGCTGCTAAGGAGCCCATGCTCCTCTACATCGCCGCTACCAGCCGGGTGGTCAGTACGGTGATCATGGTCGAGCGCCCAGAAGACGGCAGAGCACAGCCGGTCCAGAGGCCAGTCTACTACTTGAGTGAGGAGTTGTCGGCCTCGAAGCAGAATTACCCCCACTACCAGCAGATGTGCTATGGCGTGTACTTTGCCACCAAGAAGCTCAAGCAGTACGTTCAAGAACACTCCATCACGGTCGTCTGCACTGCCCCACTTGCCGAGATCATAGGCAACAGAGATGCATCAGGCCGGGTGGCGAAGTGGGCCATCGAGCTGGCTCCCCACACAATCCTATACCAGCAACGTACCACCATCAAGTCCCAAGCACTGGCCGACTTCCTCATCGACTGGACCGAGACCCAGTACCTGCCGCCAGCGCCGGACTCCACCCATTGGCGAATGCACTTTGATGGCTCGAAGATGCGAACCGGTTTGGGAGCCGGCATCATCCTCACCTCTCCCAAAGGTGACAAGCTCAGACACACACTGCAAATTCTCTTTGCCGCCTCCAACAACGTGGCCGAGTATGAGGCGCTCGTCCACGGGCTCCGACTAGCTAGAGAGATTGGCATTTGCCGAGTGTTGTGCTACGGTGACTCAGACTTGGTGGTCCAGCAGTCGTCAGGCGACTGGGATGCCAAGGATGCAAACATGGCGAGCTACCGCTTCCTCGTCCAGCAGATCAGGGGATACTTTGATGGGTGCGAGTTCCTCCATGTGCCACGGGCCGACAACGAGCAAGCCGATGCCCTGGCATGGATCGGCTCCACCTAACAAGCGATACCAGCCGGCGTCTCCCTCCAGTGCCTCCACAAGCCGTCTATCAAGCATCGCCGGAATCCGAGTCCATCTTCATGCCAGCTGTCCCCGGAATAGTCGGACCCGGCTTGGGGACCTTAGCAGTCGGCACGGGGACTTTAGAGGCGGCTCGGGGACTGCAGCAGTCGCACCCGGCCCGGGGGCTGCAGCAGTCGGTGCAGGGACTTCGGTAGGCAGCTCGGGGACTGCAGCAGTCGCACCCGGCTCGGGGATTCAGAACCCGGCCCGAGGGCTGCAGCAACCGGCCCGGGGACTTCAACAACGCAGCAAGCGGCGGCCGACTCCAACCCGCCGCCTCCCAACCCAACCGCCATGGTTCCAGTGGCCGTAATGATAGTGGTAGAAGCACCATCATGGGCGTAGCCCGTCCTCAACTTCCTGGTGGGCGGAGAGCTACCAGCCGACGAGATCTTGGCCCGGTAGGTGCAATGCCAGGCAGCAGCATACACAATAGTGAACAGAGAGCTTGTCAGGCGCAGCGTGACTGGCGTTTTCCAGCGCTGCGTTGAGCCAGAGAAAGGCAAGGCAATCCTCAGAGACATCCATCAAGGCGAATGCGGCCACCACGCGGCCTCCAGATCCCTTGTCGCCAAAGCTTTCCACCATGGATTATTCTGGCCGACTGCTTTGGACGACGCCAAGGACTTGGTCAAGAAGTGCAAAGGGTGCCAAAAATTCGGCTCCAAGCAGCACGTGTCGGCTTCTGCACTCAAGACCATCCCCCTCACTTGGCCATTTGTCGTCTGGGGGCTGTACATGGTGGGCCCATTCAAGACAGCACGCGGCAGCATGACCCATCTGCTTGTCGCCGTGGACAAATTCACCAAGTGGATTGAAGCGAAGCCAATCAAGAATTTGAATGGTCTGACTGTTGTGACCTACATGGCAGATATCACCGTCCGATACGGTGTACCGCACGACATCATCACTGACAATGGCACAAACTTTGCCAAAGGCACCTTGGCCCGTTTCTGCGCGACGCAGGGCATCCGACTGGATTTAGCGTCCGTTGCCCATCCATAGTCAAATGGCCAAGTCGAGCGAGCAAACGGCCTCATCTTGTCCGGCATCAAGCCCTGACTGATCGAGCTGTTGGACTGCTCGGCCGGCTGCTGGATCGAAGAGCTGCTTGCCGTCCTCTGGAGTCTCCGGACCACGCTGAACAAATCAACTAGCTTCACTCCCTTCTTCCTCATGTACGGGGCCGAGGCCGTCATCCCAACAGACATCGAGTTTGACTCGCCTCGCGTCACCATGTACACGGAGGCGGAGGTGCGAGAAGATGGCGTCGATCTGCTGGAAGAGGGCCGGCTGTTGGCACTCAGTCGGTCCGCCATCTACCAACAAAGCCTGTGTCACTACCACAGCCGGAAGGTCAGGCCATGATTTTTCCGAGAGGGGGACCTTGTGCTCCGGCTGATCCAGCGAACAGCCGGCCAGCAAAAGCTCTCGGCCCCTTGGGAAGGGCCCTTCATCATCAGCGAAGCCTTGGGCAATGACTCCTACTACCTCATCGACGCATAGTAGCCCAGGGCGCGCAAGAGGGACGATTCCGACAACGAAACAAAGCGCCCTTGGAACGCAAATCTCCTCCACAGATTTTACAGTTAATGGAGTATGTACCACGCTACCTTTTGTATTAAGAGCAAAGACATCGGGTCCCTCGAGGAGCACTCAGGGGGCTACCCTCTTTATCTATATGATAAGTTTAAATGCCTGTGAATGTGTTATTTCTTTCCCTTGCCCGGCACCGGGTTCGACCAGTCGGCCCGAGGCTCACCGCCTTGTCCTATGCTACTGCTACCTGTAGTCGGACAAGTAGTGTGCCGACATCTAAAGCCCTCTCTTGCCTTAAGCAGCAGCTCGTAGAGCGACTGCTCGGCTGGCAAGAGCTAAAGGCAGGAAATGGTGTCCACACAAAAAATGACTAATGGAAAACGCACCAGCATAGGCCAAGCCGGCTCCTCGCCTTACCGTCCGGCTGCTGAGCAGCCAGCCGGCCGGCTTCTCACTTGACTTGCTACGTTCTAAGCGGTGAAAGTACTTGTCTTCCTAAACGTCCAAGTACCTAACCCAGCCACAGACCGCAGAGCGGCTGTCCGGCTGGCAGGGCGGTAGCCAAATGAAAGCGACAAAGGAAAAAGCCAAAAAGAGCAGAAAAGCAAGACAAAGTTAGAACCCGGCAAAACACAAAATTGTGCAAATAAGTTAATTAACATAGCAAGGCTCACATCCAGCATTCAATCGAGTTTGAATACACCCCCAGTGGGTGGAATTGCGTGAATTTCACGTACTTGTTCAAAAGATTACAAGAACAGGAAAAGATAAGATAAAGTGGCCGCCTAGTGATACGTCTCCAACGTATCTATAATTTTTTATTGTTCCATGCTATTATATTATCTGTTTTGGATGTTTAATGCACTTTAATATGCTATTTTATATTATTTTTGTGGGACTAACCAATTAAGCAGAGGCCCAGTGCCAGTTGCTGTTTTTTTGCCTATTTCAGTGTTTCGCAGAAAAGGAATATCAAACGGAATCCAAAACGGAACGGAACCTTCGCGAGGATCTTTTTTGGAACAAACACAATCTAGGAGACTTGGAGTGGACGTCAAGGAAGCAACCAGGCCGCCACGAGATAGGAGGGCGCGCCCCCCACCCTCGTGGGTCCCTCGTGGCTCCACCGACCTACTTCTTTCGCCTATATATACTCGTATACCCTAAAAACATCCAGGGGAGCCACGAAACCACTTTTCCACCGCCACAAGCTTCTGTACCCGTCAGATCCCATCTTGGGGCCTTTTTCGGCGATCTGCCGGAGGGGGATTCGATCACGGAGGGCTTCTACATCAACACCATAGCCTCTCCGATGATGTGTGAGTAGTTTACCTCAGACCTTCGGGTCCATAGTTATTATCTAGATGGCTTCTTCTCTCACTTTGGATCTCAATACAAAGTTCTCCTCGATCTTCTTGGAGATCTATTCGATGTAATTCTTTTTGCGGTTTGTTTGCCAAGATCCGATGAATTGTGAGTTTATGATCAAGATTATCTATGAACAATATTTGATTCTTCTCTAAATTCTTATATGCATGATTTGATATCTTTGCAAGTCTCTTCGAATTATCGGTTTAATTTGGCATACTAGATTGATATTTCTTGCAATGGAAGAAGTGCTTAGCTTTGGGTTCAATCTTGTGGTGTCCTTTCCTAGTGACTGCAGGGGCAGCAAGGCACGTATTGTATTGTTGCCATCGAGGATAAAAAGATGGGGTTTATATCATATTGCTTGAGTTTATCCCTCTACATCATGTCATCTTGCCTAATGCATTACTCTGTTCTTATGAACTTAATACTCTAGATGCATGTTGGATAGCGGTGGATGTGTGGAGTAATAGTAGTAGATGCAGAATCGTTTCGGTCTACTTGACACGGACGTGATGCCTATGTTTATGATCATGCCTAGATATTCTCATAACTATGCACTTTTCTATCAATTGCTCGGCAGTAATTTGTTCACCCACCGTAATTTATGCTATCTTGAGAGAAGCCACTAGTGAAACTTATGGCCCCCGGGTCTATTTTACATCATATTAGTTTCCCGTCAACTAGCTATTTCTGTCGCCGTTTATTTTGCAATCTTTATTTTCCAATCTATACAACAAAAATACCAAAAACTATTATCTTATTATCTTTATCAGATCTCACTTTTGCAAGTGGCCGTGAAGGGATTGACAACCCCTTTATCGCGTGTGTTGCAAGGTTCTTGATTGTTTGTGCAGGTACTAGGCGACTTGCGTGTAGTCTCCTACTGGATTGATACCTTGGTTCTCAAAAACTGAGGGAAATACTTACGCTACTTTGCTGCATCACCCTTTCCTCTTCAAGGGAAAACGAACGCATGCTCAAGAGGTAGCAAGAAGGATTTCTTGCGCCGTTGCCGGGGAGATCTACGCTCAAGTCAAGACATACCAAGTACCCATCACACTCTTATCCCTCGCATTACATTATTTGCCATTTGCCTCTTGTTTTCCTCTCCCCCACTTCACCGTTGTCGTTTTATTCGCCTCTTTTTCATTCGCCTCTTTTGCTTGCCTTTTGTGTGTTCGCTCTTTGTGCGGTGTGTTGCTATCATGTCTGAAATTGGGGAGGTTATCGTCGAAAAGGATAGTAACAATGGGGGAAACTTTGATGCTTTTGATAACCTTCTTGAAGAACCTACTATTTTACACACTAAAAAGTTCCGGATCGGTAGTGGTAATATTATTGGAAAAGGAGTTATTCAAGATTTCTTTACTTGTGCTGGTGCTTTGCCCACTATGGGGGTGATCTATTCTTCATAGAACTAGTAGTCTTGCGGATTCTATATCTTTGCTCGTAGTTGAACTTGAAAGACAATTTCTTCATATGCATCCTTCCATACAAAGGATTTTTCTAGAATTCTCAAATATTTAGCATTCTTCTGTTAAGCGAGCAGCTACTATCTTTTCGGCACATGAGTTCAGATCTATTATGAAAGAGGCCAAGGAAACTTTTGCGCATTATAGGGTGGACGCTGGCCGTCCACCCATAGAAGCTATCTTTTTAATCAGGAAGATATAATGCGTTTACAATCTTTAGATCATGTTTCTTATAATGAAAACCTTAGAAAGAAGGTCCCTACCGATGTTCTAGTTAATAAATTTCTGAACTTAATGATAATTTTGCTATTCAGAACAACATGTTAGGTTTTTCTCTTGAACAAAGGCTCATGACTTTTTGCCAAAAGAATGCTTATAATGATGAATTGGTTGTGCAATATGAAGGGCCAAAGGAGGAACCAATGCCTCCCGAGCTTGATATAGGGGACTTTTGTCCCATTAAATTTAGCCCTTTTGATTACTTTTGCTTGCCACAAAGAAAACTTGCTGCTGAACGTAGGGAATATGAGATGAGTTTTCGCGATTTGCCTTACCATTATTATGACAATACCTAGATCTATTCTTGCTTTTATGCCTAGCTAGGGGCGTTAAACGATAGCGCTTGTTGGGAGGCAACCCAATTTTATTTTTGTTTATTACTTTTTGTTCCTGTTTAGTAATAAATAATTCATCTAGCCTCTTTTAGATGTGGTTTTATGTTTTAGTTAGTGTTTGTGCCAAGTAGAACCTTTGGGAAGACTTGGGTGAAGTCTTTATGATCTTGCTGTAAAAAATAGAAACTTTAGCGCTCACGAGATTAGCTGACATTTTTTACTGGAGAGTGCTTTTAGGTTGATTCTTTTTGCAGATGATTAATAGATAAATTTCTCAAGTCCACCAATTTATTTCAGAATTTTTGGAGTTCGAGAAGTATTTATTTGATCCAGATTGCTACAGACTGTTCTGTTTTTGACAGATTCTGTTTTTCGTGTGTTGTTTGCTTATTTTGATGAATCTATGGCTAGTATCGGGGGGTATGAACCATAGAGAAGTTAGAATACAGTAGGTTTAACACCAATATAAATAAATAATGAGTTCATTACAGTACCTTAAAGTGGTGGTTTGTTTTCTTATACTAACGGAGCTCATGAGATTTTCTGTTGAGTTTTGTGTTGTGAAGTTTTCAAGTTTTTGGGTAAAGATTTGATGTATTTTGGAACAAGGAGTGGAAAGAGCCTAAGCTTGGGGATGCCCAAGGCACCACAAGGTAAAATTCAAGGACAACCAAAAGACTAAGCTTGGGGATGCCCCGGAAGGCATCCCCTCTTTCGTCTTCATCTATCGGTAACTTTACTTGAGGCTATATTTTTATTCACCACATGATATGTGTTTTGCTTGGAGCATCTTGTATGATTTGAGTCTTTGCTTTTTAGTTTACCACAATCATCCTTGCTGTACACACCTTTTGGAGAGACACACATGGATTCGAATTTATTAGAATACTCTATGTGCTTCACTTATATCTTTTTAGAGCACGGTGGTGGTTTTATTTTGTAGAAATTATTGATCTCTCATGATTCACTTATATTATTTTGAGAGTCCTTTAGAACAGCATGGTAATTTGCTTTGGCTATAAAATTAGTCCTAATATGATAGGCATCCAAGATGGGTATAATAAAAACTTTCATATAGGGTGCATTGAATACTATGAGAAGTTTGATACTTGATGATTGTTTGAGATATAAATATGGTGATATGTGAGTCATGCTAGTTGAGTAATTGTGAAATTGATAAATACTTGTGTTAAGGTTTTCAAGTCCCGTAGCATGCACGTATGGTAACAGTTGTGTAACAAATTTTAAGCATGAGGTGTTCTTTGATTGCTTTCCTTATGTGTGGCGGTCGGGGACGAGCGATGGTCTTTTCCTACCAATCTATCCCCCTAGGAGCATGTGCGTAGTGCTTGGTTTTTGATAACTTGTAAATTTTTGCAATAATTATGTGAGTTCTTTATGACTAATGTTGAGTCCATGGATTATACGCACTCTCACCCTTCCATCATTGCTAGCCTCTTCGGTACCGTGCATTGCCCTTTCTCACCTCGAGAGTTGGTGCAAACTTCGTCGGTGCATCCAACCCCCGTGATATGATACACTCTATCACACATAAACCTCCTATATCTTCCTCAAAACAGCCACCATACCTACCAATTATGGCATTTCCATAGCCATTCCGAGATATATTGCCATGAAACTTTCCACCGTTCCTTTTATTATGAGACGCTTCATCATTGTCATATTGCCTTGCATGATCATGTAGTTGACATCGTATTTGTGGAAAGGCCACCATGCATAATTTTTCATACATGTCACTCTTTATTCATTGCCCATCCCGGTACACCGTCGGAGGCACTCATATAGAGTCATATTTTGTTCTAGTATCGAGTTGTAATCCTTGAGTTGCAAATAAATAGAAGTGTGACGATCATCATTATTAGAGCATTGTCCCATGTGAGGGAAAAAAGAGAAATGCCAAAAAAAGAGAAAGGCCAAAAAAAAGAAATGCCAAAAAAAAGAGAAGGCCCGAAAAAATGAGAGAAAAAGAGAGAAGGGACAATGCTACTATCCTTTTTCCACACTTGTGCTTCAAAGTAGCACCATGATCTTCATGACAGAGAGTCTCTTATTTTGTCACTTTCATATACTAGTGGGAATTTTTCATTATAGAACTTGGCTTGTATATTCCAACAATGGGCTTCCTCAAATGCCCTAGGTCTTCGTGAGCAAGCAAGTTGGATGCACACCCACTTAGTTTCTTTTGTTGAGCTTTCATATATTTATAGCTCTAGTGCATCCGTTGCATGGCAATCCCTACTCCTCGCATTGACATCAATTGATGGGCATCTCCATAGCCCGTTGATTAGCCGCGTCAATGTGGGACTTTCTCCTTTTTGTCTTCTCCACACAACCCCCATCATTTTATTCTATTCCACCCATAGTGCTATGTCCATTGCTCGTGCTCATGTATTGCGTGAAAGTTGAAAAAGTTTGAGAATACTAAAGTATGAAACAATTGCTTGGCTTGTCATCGGGGTTGTGCATGATGAGAGCATTTTGTGTGACGAAGATGGAGCATGGCCAAACTATATGATTTTGTAGGGATAAGATTTCTTTGGCTATGTTATTTTGATAAGACATAATTGCTTAGTTAGTATGCTTGAAGTATTATTATTTTTATGTCAATATTAAACTTTTGTCTTGAATCTTTCAGATCTGAACATTCATGCCACAATAAAGAAAATTACATTGAAAATTATGTTAGGTAGCATTCCACATCAAAAATTCTATTTTTATCATTTACCTACTCGAGGATGAGCAGGAATTAAGCTTGGGGATGCTGATATGTCTCCAACGTATCTATAATTTTTGATTGTTCCATGCTATTATATTATCTGTTTTGGATGTTTAATGGGCTTTAATATGCTATTTTATATTATTTTTTGGACTAACCTATTAACCGGAGGCCCAGTGCCAATTGCTATTTTTTGCCTATTTCAGTGTTTCGCAGAAAAGGAATATCAAACGGAATCCAAATAGAACGAAACCTTCGCGAGGATCGTTTTTGGAACAAACACAATCCAGGAGACTTGGAGTGGACGTCAAGGAAGCAACGAGGCGGCCACGAGGTAGGAGGGTGCGCTCGGGGGGTAGGCGCGCCCCCACCCTCGTGGGCCCCTCGTGGCTCCACCGACCTACTTCTTTCGCCTATATATACTCTTATACCCTGAAAACATCCAGGGGAGCCACGAAACCACTTTTCCACCGCCGCAACCTTCTGTACCTGTGAGATCCCATCTTGGGGCCTTTTCCGGCGATCTACTAGAGGGGGATTCAATCACGGAGGGCTTCTACATCAACACCATAGCCTCTCCGATGATGCATGAGTAGTTTACCTCAGACCTTCGGGTCCATAGTTATTAGCTAGATGGCTTCTTCTCTCTCTTTGGATCTCAATACAAAGTTCTCCTCGATCTTCTTGGAGATCTATTCGATGTAATTCTTTTTGCGGTGTGTTTGTCGAGATCCGATGAATTGTGGTTTTATGATCAAGATTATCTATGAACAATATTTGATTCTTCTCTGAATTCTTATATGCATGATTTGATATCTTTGCAAGTCTCTTCGAATTATCGGTTTAGTTTGACCTACTAGATTGATATTTCTTGCAATGGGAGAAGTGCTTAGCTTTGGGTTCAATCTTGCGGTGTCCTTTCCCAGCGACAGCAGGGGCAGCAAGGCACTTATGTATTGTTGCCATCGAGGATAAAAATATGGGGTTTATATCATATTGCTTTAGTTTATCCCTCTACATCATGTCATCTTGCCTAATGCGTTACTCTGTTCTTATGAACTTAATACTCTAGATGCATGCTGGATAGCGGTCAATGTGTGGAGTAATAGTAGTAGATGCAGAATTGTTTCGGTCTACTTGACACAGACGTGATGCCTATGTTTATGATCATGCCTAGATATTCTCATAACTATGCACTTTTCTACCAATTGCTCGGCAGTAATTTGTTCACCCACCGTAATTTATGCTATCTTGAGAGAAGCAACTAGTGAAACCTATGCCCCCCAGGTCTATTTTACATCATATTAGTTTCCCGTCAACTAGCTATTTCTGTCGCTGTTTATTTTGCAATCTTTATTTTCCAATCTATACAAAAAAATACCAAAAATATTATCTTATTATCTTTATCAGATCTCACATTTGCAAGTGGCTGTGAAGGGATTGACAACCCCTTTATCGCGATGTTTGCAAGGTTCTTGATTGTTTGTGCAGGTACTAGGCGACTTGCATGTAGTCTCCTACTGGATTGATACCTTGGTTCTCAAAAACTGAGGGAAATACTTACGCTACTTTGCTGCGTCACCCTTTCCTCTTCAAGGGAAAACCAGCGCATGCTCAAGAGGTAGCACCTAGGCCAGAGGAGCAGCAGGCAGGTCGGACAGGTTGGTGGAGGCAACGGCTCCGGATGGTGGAGCGGCCGACTGGTGAGTCTCAGCCTGGTCAGCATCAGCGGCAGTCGGCACAGCCACACGCGGCTCGCTGGTCGAGGCTCGATCCGGCTGAGGCTGGCCGTCCGCTCCGTCCTTCGGTGCGTCGTCTTTGCCATCCTCGCCCTCATTGCTGGAAGCGATCTCCTCCGTCGAGTCCTCCCCATCCACCGGGTTCAGCCCGAACTAGTTGGGCGGCACCTCAGCGCCCTCCTCGTCCAGTTCGGGGATGAAGACGGTGGTGTTGGCGTACTCGGCGATCGCCGCCGCACGTTGAGTGAGCGCAGGACCGACCGCCGCCAGCTCCGGACCGGCCTCCTACCGGAAGGTGGCCAGCTGGGCCAGATCCAGGCTTGGATACCAAGCCTTGGCGAACTCCAAGGCCATCCAAGCACCCGCTCGAGCCGCGGCGCCCTTCCAGGCTTCAAAGCGTCCGACCGCTACCTCCAGCCAGTCGGCAGTCCGACTCGGGGTGTGTGGAACTTGAGCGTCAGGCCAGAGGGCGGTCGGCAACTAGGCCCCGGCGCGTGATACGTCCATTTTGCATCATGTTTTCTTACTGTTATTTACAATGTTTTTATCCATAATAATGATTTTTGGAGTAATTCTAATGCCTTTTCTCTCATAATTTGCAAGGTACACACCAAGAGGGAGAATTCTGGCAGCTGGAAATCTGGACCTGAAAAAGCTACGTCAGGCCACCTATTCTGCACATCTCCAAATGAGCTGAAACTCCATGAGGATTTTTAATGGAATATTTAAGAAATACTGGAGCCAATAAACACCAGAGGGGGGCCACCAGGTGGGCACAACCCACCTGGGCGCGCCAGGCCCCCCTGGCGCGCCCTGGTGGGTCGTGACCTCCTCGGCCCACCTCCGGTGCCCATATTTTGGTATATAAGTCATTTTGACCTAGAAAAAATAAGGAAGAGACTTTAGGGACGAAGCGCCGCCGTCTCGAGGCGGAACTTGGGCATGAGCACTTTTGCCCTCCGGCGGAGCGATTCTGCCGGGGGAACTTCCCTCCCGGAGGGGGAAATCATCGTCGTCATCATCACCAACAACTCTCCCATCTTGGGGAGGGCAATCTCCATCAACATATTCACCAGCACCATCTCATCTCAAACCCTAGTTCATCTCTTGTGTTCAATCTTGTCGCCGGAACTATAGATTGTTGATATGGGGTGACCAGTAGTGTTGATTACATCTTGTAGTTGATTACTATATGGTTTATTTGGTGGAAGATTATATGTTCAGATCCATTATGCATATTAATACCCCTCTGATCATGAGCATGTTTATTATTTGTGAGTAGTTACTTTTGTTCTTGAGGTCACGGGATAAATCATGTTGCAAGTAATCATGTGAATTTGATATGTGTTTGATATTTCGATGGTATGTATGTTGTGATTCCCTTAGTGGTGTCATGTGAACATCGACTGCATGACACTTCACCATATTTGAGCCTAAGGGGATGCATTGTGGAGTAGTAAATAGATGGTGGGTTGCGAGAGTGACAGAAACTTAAACCCAGTTTATGCACTATTCCGTAAGGGACCGATTGGATCCTAGAGTTTAATGTTATGGTTAGAATTTATTCTTAATACTTTTCTCGTAGTTGCAGATCCTTGCGGGAGGGTTAATCATAAGTAGGAGGTTTGTTCAAGTAAGAACAGCACCTAAGCACCGGTCCACCCACATATCAAATTATTAAAGTAGCGAACACAAATCAAACCAACATGATGAAAGTGACTAGATGAAATTCCCGTGTACCCTCAAGAACGCTTTGCTTATCATAAGAAACCGTTTTGGCCTGTCCTTTGGCTCAGAAGGATTGGGCTGCCTTGCTGCATACTTGTTACTATTAGCGTTACTTGCTCGTTACAAATTGTCTTGCTATCAAACTACTCACTACTTACAATTTCAGCACTTGCAGACAATAGATTACTGAAAACTACTTGTCATTTCCTTCTGCTCCTTGTTGGGTTCGACATTCTTACTTATCAAAAAGAGCTACAATTGACCCCCTATACTTGAGGGTCATCGAGGCTATTTTCTGGGGCCATTGCCTGTCGGTGTACAGAAGTAGGGGTCCTATTTGTACCCTTTACTTGTGCGCGGGCAGTGGTAGCCCCACGCCCCTGGCCACGCTTGGCGGGGCAGAAGAAGCAAAGATACAAGACGACCTGAGCAACGCCAAGCCAAAAACACGAAGAGCAGAAGGGCGAGGTGAACTCCCCCGGCAAGGACCTTGCCGGAGTGGCCTCCACAGCCCCGGCAGGAACCATGCTGGGGCAACTTGCCCAACGCCAGCAGGGCTGCCACCCTTGAGCCTGAGAGTTCCGACACCCTCAACCACATTGGAACCAAAGCTCGGGAGGCGCCTCCGTGGTGGCATGCAGATCTTTGTGAAGACCAAGAACATGCAAGACTAGATGAGAATCAGAAGACGAAGATCCTCGGCGAGATCCTTGCCGAGGATACCCACGAGACCCCCCGGCAAGACCCTTGCCCGGGACGCCCACGATGCCACGGCAAGACCCTTGCCGGGGCCCCGACAAGACTCTTGCCAAAGACATCCGCGGGGCCACAGCCAAGCCCCCACCAGCCAAGACTCCACCGCCGTTCCCACACAGTTGCCAGCCCACCAACTAGGAGAGCACCTGCGTGGCGTCGTGCGGCCTCTAGGCCAACTCAGCAAGCACCTGCGTGGTGGCATGCAGATCTTCGTGAAGACTCTGCCACCGCACCAACTCAGCAGCTAGCCAGCGTGGCACTACACGCCTCGTCGGCTCGGACGCACGTCGAAGCCAGGTGAGGCGGCGACAGCTGGGACGAGCTTCCTTGCCATCCCCGATAAAGCATAAAGGACACATCGGCAACGCATTAAATGCGTTTGCCCTACGGTGCCAGGAGATAGACTCGACTACTGTACAACTTTCCACCTCCTGTGTGCCACTGTGGCAGCCCCTTTTGACTATAAAGGAGGCCCACGGCGTACTGAGGGAGGATTCGAACTTTTTGGACCCTGCACTCTTTGTAGCTAGTCCAGGAACACCAGATAAACATAAACCAGCAGGAGTAGGGTATTATGCATCACTTGCGGCCCGAACCTGGATAATCCCCCTGTGTTGATCTTCTAATCCCGCTCTTTCCATAGCCCCGCGCCCGCCAACCGTAGCAAAAGGGATTCTACATGATCCCGTAGGTGTCGTTTCCCCCCGACATCTTTGGCGCGCCAGGTAGGGGGGCGCAAGCCGTGGAAATCTGCTATTGGAGCCGACGCGTCGACTCTTTCATGAGGATGGCCTGAAGGGAGAGGGCGACGTCGATCAGCCGCCCTCTGGTGCCGTCCGCAGCTTCGACAACCATCCGCGTGGCCCCGAAAAGCTAATCATGCAAAATTTTGGCTAATTTCATTTATATAAGTCTGTCTTCCTCGAAAGATCTCATTCCTTGTATGGGAAACCTGCACGCAATGGGACCCTTCCGCTATTGGGAATGCCCTTGTCTCTGTCTCGAGTCCGCTCGACAGTTCATGCGGCCGCGCTGAGAACGGCAAGGTGGCCTACCCGCTACTAGCAGCGCTCTTGTCCTGTTCCGAGTCCGCTCGACAGTTCAAGCGACCGCGCTAGCAGCGGCAAGGTGGCTTGCTCGGCAGCAAACGCCCCCCCCTCTCGGCAGGCTGCTAAGGATCCGTCCTCAAAGCACCACGACATGGGTTTACGCACTGGTAGCCTTATCTCACCAAGCATAGGGTGCAAACATACAAAGAAAGATCTAACGGGAAGATAGCATGCATGATATTGAAGTACTGCAGAGTTATATTACATCAAATAATCGCTGCGGTTCTAACTTAAGATAAACTTGTCTTGGTCTTGAACTCGCAGCGGTGACGAGAAATGGGCTGCCTAGTCCCGGCGCTGGCCCTCCACCCTTTCAACTCCATCGACGCAGTCGATGATGGGCTTGATACGCTCCTTGAGCACCGCGAGGTCCGCCTCCTCCAGCAAGCTCTCCAACGCGTTGGCAAAGTTGACGGTGGGGTTCCAGAACGCCACCTTGGTGAGCACCTTAGTCAGGGTGCCCCGGCAGAGCCTCCGGGACTCGTTGGCCAGATAAGTTGCCCGGTTAGAGCGGAGCTGCTCTAGGGCTCCAAGAACACCCTCGAAGAACAGGGTCAGTTTGGCATTGGGTCTCACATTCGGCTCCGGGGAGTACCTCACGTTCGGCATCCCCATGGCAGCCAGCTTCGTGGTGGTCCTGCCAGCGACGTCGGCGAGGCGGCTGACCCAACGGTTTATGCCCTCTGCGTACTCCTTGTGTTCGGCAGCGTCATTCCTCCGTAGCTGCCTCTCCTCCTCCAGGTCCTTGGTCAGGGTCTCTTCCTGGGCCCTGACCTCCGAAAGTGTCCCCTCAAGGCCCTCCAGCTTCAGCTTCAGGTCATTGATGGAGTCGTTGGCCTTGGAGAGCAGCTCGGCCTTGCCAAGGACTGCGGCCTGCGCCTCCACCGAAGCGCCATTGATCGTGTCCTTCTCCTTCGCCAGCTCCAGGACATGTTTCTTCAGCCCATCCCGCTCCACCTCCAGCTCCTTCACCTTGCCGGCATGGACCAGGGCTTGAGCATTGAGTGCCTCCTTGTGCCTCTGCTCTAGCTCCTGAGTCCGCTGCGCGACGAGCTTCTCAACCTCCTCATCCTTGCCGCGGAGTGTGGCGGCGAGCGCCTTCTCACAAGCGGCAAGGTCCTCCTCCTGGGAGTTCAGCTTGGCCTGGTGCTGGTGCCGAGCGGCCTCGTCCTTGGCGGCCTGTTCCTTCGCCGCCTCCTGGGCTTTCTCGACATCAACCTGCTTCAGGACAAGCTCCTGTTTGCGCTCAGCCAGCAAATCCTGGGCAACCTTCAGTTCTTCGTGGGCCTTGCGGAACCAGGCCTGCATCTCGGCAATGCGCTCCTCGAGATCCGTCTCCGCCTTGTCCACCGCCGCCATCCTGGATTTTGCCTTGTCCAGGCGGGCACGGTGGAGCGCCTGGTGCTTTTGGAAGTTGACGCTCATGGCCCGAAGGAGCTGCTCCTCTTGGGAACCGCCGCCACCGGCGCTCGATTTGTCAACAACCTCAAGCCCGGTGGCGGCGAGCGCCTCGTCGTCGAACACCTCCCCCTCGGTTGGCGCCCTGGTGCCCACCGTTCCTGGGAGGTGGATGAACAGGTCGTTGGCCACCTTCAAGTATTTGCCCGAGCTAGAGGCAGCAGAGGAGGAAGGTTGGTCGTCAACCACCCCCTCCTCGGCAGCGGCCTTGCCGGCCTCCCCAGCAGGCCCCTTTGCGGCATCCTCAGTGGCAGTCTTGGCGGCCTCCTCGGTGGCGATCTTGTTGGCCTCGGCCTCGGCGTCCCTGGCGACCTCCTCGATGACGGTGCCAATGTCCCCCCGGTCCGCCCAGGAAGGGTCTGGATACCAAGAAGGGGAATGACGCGGAGCCAAGGTCAAGGTTCAAAAAGAAGAAGAAAGAACAGGGACGGGAAACAAACAACTTACCCACACCGGGCTGGGAAGAAGTAGCGCCCTCCCCGCCAGCATTCTTTGCCAGGGCAGAACCCCCGGCACCCAAGTTCGCCTCCTCCTCCTCCATATGCATGGGCTCGGTGGTGGATTCCCTTGCCGGGGACACCCCTCGGGGCAGCGTAGTCGAGGGGGGCGGCGTGTCGTGGGTGACCCTCAGCGGCTCCTGCTGCTGCCGTTCTTCTCCTGCAAACCCGGCAAAGTCAGCATTGAGGATTCACACCCCAATGTTCACCAGTGGAGGAGTGATTGATGAGCTTACGCTAGGGGCTACATCGGGGGCTGCTGTCCGGGCTGCTCTCCACCAGAAACGGCGTACGCGAAGTACCCGCCGGGGGCTTGTCGCCCGTCGAGGCCTTGGCCCTCTTCGCCATCCTCTGGGCCAGCGTCTCCACGTCTTTGTGAAGATAGCATCAAATCAAAGGAGGCTAACACAGGATTAAAGTCAGGAGATGATGTGGGGGCGAAACACTTACTCTTCCTCCACCTCCTCCTCCACTACCTTCCTCTTCCTCGCCGGGCTAAAAGATCTGAGGTCGAACTCGGCCTCCAAGGTGTTGTCCGAAGGGGAAGCGGATGGGGTCCGGTGCCGCTTGGATGAGGATGAAGCTGTCGTCGTCCTCTTCGCCACTGCGGCCTTCGCCGCCTTCTTCGCTGCCGCGGCCTTCATCACCCTCGTCTCGTGCACGAGCTACTCCTGGGGCGGCTGCCGCTGCGTGGTCCTGCCGGGCCGGACCAGCTCACCAGAGCTGGCCCGCCGCAGGACGCGCTGCCTCCCAGTGACCGGGGGGTCGTTCACCTCGACCTCCTCTTCGGACGACTCGTCGCCCGCGTCTTCAACACGGGGGGCCTCGGCGTTGGCGCCGCTGGCCTCCCCGGTAGACTCCGCCCACTGGGCGAGCTCCGACTCCTCCGCGGCCGCATCGGCCTCGTCCTCCACGACGCCAACACTGCTGGCCTCCCTGGCGAGCGCCGCCTCTGCCACCCTGGCGGTGATGTAGTCCAGCTCCGCCTTGGTGGTGTCTTGGATGAGAAGCGGCTCATCAAGGACATAGCTCTCCGACAAAGTGTCGAAGAACTCCTACACTTTCTCCGCTGGCAGCTCGGCCCAGGCCGGGTCAAGGCCATGCGCATTAAAGTCCAGCATCATGGCGATGATCGCGGACTGGCGAGAGTTGTTGCTCAGCGGGACCACTCCCGCCGGCAACCCAAACAGGGGCCCCTTGACGGCCTTGCCGGCCTTCGCGGACCTGCGGGTCCTCTCAGCCCTGCCGTCGCTGTCCACGTCAAGCTGAAAGAGCATTTGACAGAAATGGGCGTGCCCCATCACCGTGAAGTTGTGCTTCAGGCCAGGTCGGAGCCTCATGATGTCGGCCGCGTTCCTGAAATCCCAAGCCGGCCTCCCCTTGTTGTGCAGCGGGGCAATTCGGCGACGGATGAAGTCGGCCCCGATCATCTCGAGGGTGAGCCCTGCCATGGTGAGGCGATGGATCCTGGTGGTGGCGACCGTGAGCTTCTCGTCATTGGCGTCAAGGTCGCTCCAGTCCCTGCGGCGTGTCGGCGGGCTCTGACGAACCCGGCAGAACTCCTGCAGGTCCTTCTCCTTGATCCAGCACCACCGGCCCAGCCACTCCTCCCACCTCTCCTTCTGGGCACCCTCCGGATACGTGCCCTTCTCCTGGGTCCTCAGGATCCAGGTGATGCAGCCGGAGATAGCGCCCCCTGGTTGGAGGCGAGGGGAGAAGTAGTGGTGGAAGGGCGCCGTGCTAGGGAGCACCCCGGCAAAGCCCTCGCAGAGGTGGGCAAAGAGAGCCATGCACCCCACGGCATTCGGCGTGAGATCCAGAAGATGGAAGCCGTAGGTGTGCATGACGTCGTTGAAGAAGTCAGAGAAAGGGGGGCAGAGCCCGCAAGAGAAGTAATCGATGAAGAAGGGGTACCAATTTGGGCCGTCCTTGGCGAAATCAGTGGGGACGACGCATGTGGCAGGGTGCCCTATCGTCTTCATCCCCCACAGGGGCAAGAAGAAGTTCTTGAGGTGGACCGCATCGACCGTCGACGGGAAGTAGGAGAGCTACGTCTGCCGCACCGCCAACTTGCTCTCCGGCGCCTCCTTCTCCCCGACATCCTTGGCCGCTCCCTTGCCCCTGCTGGTTTTGGGCGCGATGGTAGCTGGGAGAGGGCGAAGGATCAAGAGCAATGGGGGCGCGGCGGCAGCAAGCAGAGGCAAGAGCTTTGAATCTTTCGCCTGAGGAAGAAGAGAGGAACGGCGGTTCCAAGATTGGAAGAGGCGTAGAGGGTAAATGAGCAGCGCGCCTGCGGTTTTTCCTTTTTATGGGGAAGGCGCGGGCCACCTCTTTACCATTTACCACGATGTGACGCATGAGTGCAGCAACCGCCCCATGCATGCCCCCACGTCACGCATGACCCCCACGTCGCGCATAAAACGCGGGTCGTGGGGAAGCGCAACTGGCGAGGGAGTTACTGCGGTAACACTCTGCCGCCCGCGCGCCCGCGCACCGTTCTAGGCCTAGCCCAATAATGCCCTGCGCTTATATGTGGCCCAGACCCGGGGGCTCCTGTCGGTGTACAAAAGTAGGGGTCCTATTTGTACCCCATTACTTGTGCGCGGGCAGTTGCAGCCCCACGCCCCTGGCCACGCTTGGCGGGGCAGAAGAAGCAAAGACACAAGACGACCAGAGCAACGCCAAGCCAGAAACATGAAGAGCAGAAGGGCGAGGTGAACTCCCCCAGCAAGGCCCTTGCCGGGGCGGCCTCCACAGCCCCGGCAAGAACCTTGCCGGGGCAACTTGCCCAACGCCAGCAGGGCTGCCACCCTTGAGCCTGAGAGTTCCGACGCCCTCAACCACATTGGAACCAAAGCTCGGGAGGCGCCTCTGTGGTGGCATGCAGATCTTTGTGAAGACCAAGAACATGCAAGATTAGATGAGAATCAGAAGACGAAGATCCTCGGCAAGATCCTTGCCGAGGATACCCACGAGACCCCCCGGCAAGACCCTTGTCGGGGACGCCCACGACGCCGCGGCAAGACCCTTGTCGGGGCCCCGGCAAGACTCTTGCCGAAGACATCCGCGGGGCCCCAGCCAGGCCCCCACCAGCCAAGACTCCACCGCCGTTCCCACACAGTTGCCAGCCCACCAACTAGGAGAGCACCTGCGTGGCGTCGTGCGGCCTCTAGGCCAACTCAGCAAGCACCTGCGTGGTGGCATGCAGATCTTCGTGAAGACTCTACCACCGCACCAACTCAGCAGCTAGCCAGCGTGGCACTACACTCCTCGTCGGCTCGGACGCACGTCGAAGCCAGGTGAGGCGGCGACAGCTGGGACGAGCTTCCTTGCCATCCCCGATAAAGCATAAAGGACACATCGGCAGCGCATTAAATGCGTTTGCCCTACGGTGCCAGGAGATAGACTCGACTACTGTACAACTTTCCACCTCCTGTGTGCCACCGTGGCAGCCCCTTTTGACTATAAAAGGAGGCCCGCGGTGTACTGAGGGAGGATTCGGACTTTTTGGACCCTGCATGCTTTGTAGCTAGTCCAAGAACACCAGATAAACATAAACCAGCAGGAGTAGGGTATTACACATCACTTGCGGCCCGAACCTGGATAATCCCCCTGCGTTGATCTTCTAATCCTGCTCTTTCCACAGCCCCGCGCCCGCCAACCGTAGCAAAAGGGATTCTACGTGATCCCGTAGGTGTCGTTTCCCCCGACATTGCTGGAGAGTGAAGCGCCTTTGGTAAGTGGAATTCGGTAAGGAAACATTTATATAATGTGTGGAAATTTATACTCACTTGTTACTATGGAAAACAATCCTTTGAGGGGTTTGTTCGTGGTATATTCACCTCGTCCGGAACCACAATTAGCTAGCCCTCAACCTACAGCACCTACTGAGAATATTGAATATGAAATTCCTTCGAGTATGATAGAACAACTACTAGCTAATCCTTATGCAGGAGATGGAACCGAACATCCTGATATGCACTTGATATATGTGGAACAAATTTGTGGATTGTTTAATCTTGCAGGTTTACCCGGAGATGAGGTGATGAGAAAGGTATTCCCTTTATATTTGAAGGGAAAAGCATTGGCATGGTATAGGCTATGTGATGATATTGGACCATGGAATTGGAATCGTTTGAAATTGGAGTTCCACCAAAAAAATTATCCTATGCATCTAGTTCATCGTGATCAGAATTATATATATAATTTTTGGCCTTGTGAAGGAGAAAGTATCGCTCTAGCTTGGGGGAGGATTAAGTCAATGTTATATTCATGCCCCAATCATGAGCTCTGAAGAGAAATTATTATTCAGAACTTTTATGCTCGGCTTTCTCGTAATGGTCAAACCATGCTGGATACTTCTTGTGCTGGTTCTTTTATGAAGAAAACTATTGAATTCCAGTGGGATCTTCTGGAAAGAATTAAACGCAACTCTAAAGATTGGGAACTCGACGAAGGTAAAGAGTCAGGTATAAATCTTAAGTATGATTGTGTTAAATCTTTTATGGATACCGATGCTTTTCAAAAGTTTAGCACTAAATATGGACTTGACTCTGAGATAGTAGCCTCCTTTTGTGAATCATTTGCTACTCATGTTGAACTCCCTAAAGAGAAGTGGCTTAAATATCACCCACCTATTAAAGAAGAAATTAAAGAACCAGTACCAGTTAAAGAAGAAACTATACTCTATAATGTTGATCCAGTTGTTCCTACTGCTTATATTGAGAAACTCCCTTTTCCTGTTAGGATAAAGGAACATGCTGAAGTTTCAACTGTGGTTAACAAAAGCTCTGTTAGAACATCTAAACCAGATGAACAAATTAGAGTTGAACCTAATATTGCTATGGTTAAAGATCTCTTAGAAGAAGATGTGGATGGGCATGTTATCTACTTCTGTGCAGAAGCTGCTAGAATTGCCAAACCCGAAAAAGGGATAAAAATACACCAGTTGTTGGCCTCCCTGTCATTTCGGTTAAAATAGGAGATCACTGTTGTCATGGTTTATGTGACATGGGTGCTAGTGTGAGTGCTATTCCTTGCAAGTTATATCAAGAGATTAGGGAAGACATAGCACCTACAGAGTTAGAGGACATAGATGTTACTATTAAACTTGCAAATAGAGACACCATATCACCTTCTGGGATTATTAGAGATGTTGAAGTCTTGTGTGGGAAAGTAAAATACCCCCCTGATTTTCTTGTTCTTGGTTCCCCACAAGATGACTTATGTCCCATTATTTTTGGTAGACCTTTCTTGAACACAGTTAATGCTAGGATAGATTGCCAGAAACAAACTGTGGGTGTTAGCTTTGGTGATGAGTCTCATGAGTTTAATTTTTCCAAGTTTAGTAGAAATCATCATGAAAAAGAATTGCCTAGTAAGGATGAATTAATTGGTCTTGCTTCTATTGCTGTGCCACCTACTGATCCTTTAGAACAATACTTGCTAGACCATGAGAATGATTTACATATGCATGAAAGAAATGAAATAGATAATATTTTCTTTGAATAGCGTCCTCTGCTTAAACACGATTTGCCTATTGAAACTCTCGGAGGTCCTCCTCCACCTAAAGGTGATCCTGTGTATGAATTAAAGCAATTGCCAGACACTTTGAAATATGCTTATCTTGATGAAAAGAAGATATATCCTGTTATTATTAGTGCTAACCTTTTAGAACATGAAGAAGAAATATTATTGAAAGTTTTAAGGAAGCACCGAGCTGCTATTGGATATACTCTTGATGATTTAAAGGGCATTAGTCCCACTCTATGCCAGCACAAAATTAATATGGAACCTGATGCTAAACCCATTGTTGATCACCAATGTCGGTTAAATCCGAAGATGAAAGAGGTGGTAAGAACGGAAATATTAAAACTTATAGAAGCAGGTATAATATATCCTATAGCTGATAGTAGATGGGTAAGTCCTGTTCATTGTGTCCCTAAGAAAGGAGGTATAACTGTTGTTCCTAATGATAAGAATGAACTTATCCCACAAAGAATTGTTACAGGCTATAGAATGGTAATTGATTTCAGAAAATTAAATAAAGCTACTAGAAAAGATTATTACCCTTTGCCTTTTATTGATCAAATGCTTCAAAGATTATCTATGCACACACACTTTTGCTTCCTTGATGGATATTTTGCCTTTTCACAAATACCTGTTTCTCAACCTGATCAAGAAAAGACCACTTTTACTTGTCCTTTTGGAACCTATGCTTATAGATGTATGCCTTTTGGTTTATGTAATGCACCTGCTACCTTTCAAAGATGCATGATGGCTATATTCTCTGACTTTTGTGAAAAGATTGTTGAGGTTTTCATGGATGACTTCTCTGTTTATGGGAAGTCTTTTGATGATTGTTTAAGCAATCTTGATCGAGTTTTGCAGAGATGTGAACAAACAAATCTTGTCTTGAATTGGGAGAAGTGCCACTTTATGGTTAATGAAGGTATTGTCTTGGGTCATAAAATTTCTGAAAGAGGTATTGAAGTGGACCAAGCTAAGGTTGATGCAATTGAGAAAATACCATGTCCTAAGGACATCAAAGGTATTCATAATTTCCTAGGCCATGCTGTTTTCTATAGGAGGTTTATTAAAGACTTCTCTAAAATATCTAGGCCTCTCACTAGTCTTTTGCAAAAGGATGTCCTTTTGTTTTTGATGATGATTGTTTAGAAGCCTTTGAAACACTCAAGAAAACTTCAATTTATGCACCTATTGTTCAACCACCTGATTGGAACTTGCCTTTTGAAATTATGTGTGATGCTAGTGATTATGCTGTTGGTGCTGTTCTAGGACAAGAGTTGATAAGAAATTGAATGTTATTCATTATGCTAGTAAAATTCTAGACAGTGCTCAAAGAAATTATGCTACTGCTGAAAAAGAATTCTTAGCAATGGTGTTTGCTTGTGATAAATTTAGACCTTATATTGTTGATTCTAACATAATTGTTCACACAGACCATGCTGCTATTAAATATCATATGGAAAAGAAAGATGATAAACCTAGACTTATTCGTTGGGTTCTCTTGTTACAAGAATTTGATTTGCATCTTATTGATAGAAAAGGAGTTGAGAACCCCATAGCTGATAACTTCTCTAGGCTTGAAAATGTGCTTGATGACCCACTTCCTATTGATGATAGCTTTCCTGATGAGCAGTTAGCTGCAATAAATGTTGCTAATAGTACTCCTTGGTATGCTGACTATGCTAATTACATTATTGCTAAATATTTACCACCTAGCTTTACTTACCAACAAAAGAAAAAAATTCTTCTATGATTTAAGACATTACTTTTGGGATGACCCACATCTTTATAAAGAAGGAGTCGATGGTATTATTAGACGTTGTGTGCCTGAGCATGAACAGGGACAAATCCTATGGAAATGTCACTCCGAAGCTTATGGAGGGCATCATGCTGGAGATAGAACTGCTCATAAGGTATTGCAATCTGGATTTTATTGGCCTACTCTCTTCAAGGATGCTCGTAAGTTTGTCTCATCTTGTGATGAATGTCAAAGAATAGGTAATATCGGTAAGCGTCAAGAAATGCCTATGAATTATTCACTTGATGTTGAACCATTTGATGTTTGGGGATTTGATTGCATGGGACCTTTCCCTTCTTCTAATGGGTATACACACATTTTGGTTGCTGTTGATTATGTTACTAAATGGGTAGACGCTATTCCAACTAGTAGTGCTGATCACAACACCTCTATTAAAATGCTCAAGGAAGTTATTTTCCCAAGGTTTGGAGTCCCTAGATATTTAATGACTGATGGTGGTTCACACTTTATTCATGGTGCTTTCCGTAAAATGCTTGCTAGGTATGATGTTAACCATAGAATTGCATCACCCTGTCATCCTCAGTCTAGTTGTCAAGTTGAACTTAGCAATAGAGAAATAAAATTAATTTTGCAAAAGACTGTCAATAGGTCCAGGAAGAATTGGTCTAAGAAATTAGATGATGCACTTTGGACTTATAGAACAGCATATAAAAATCCTATGCGTATGTCTGCTTAGAAAATGGTTTATGGAAAAGCTTGTCAGTTGCCTCTTGAGTTAGAACATAAAGCATATTGGGGAGTTAAAGAACTCAACTATGATTTCAAACTTGATGGTGAAAAGAGGTTATTTGATATAAGCTCATTAGATGAATGGAGAACCCAAGCTTATGAAAATGCAAAGTTATTCAAAGAAAAAGTTAAAAGATGGCATGACAAAAGAATTCAAAAATGTGAGTTTAAAGTCAGAGAATATGTTCTTTTGTACAACTCTCGTTTTAGATTCTTTGCAGGCAAACTCCTCTCCAAATGGGAAGGCCCCTATGTCATCGAGGAGGTTTACCGGACTGGAGCCATCAAAATAAATAATTTCGAAGGCACTAACCCAAAGGTTGTCAACGGGCAACGAATAAAGCATTATATCTCAGGTACTCCTATTAATGTTGAAAGCAATATTATCCAAATGTTGACACCGGAAGAACACATAAAAGAGTCCTTCCGGAACACTCTAGAATCATCAAAATAAGGAGGTACATGATACGGTAAGTAAACGGACTCCGAAAAATCTGCAAAAATATTTTCTATCAGTTTTGGAATATTTTAAAATTTTGTAAATAATGAAACTTCTAGGAAGCGTCCCCTGGTGGGCACAAGACACCAGGGCACGCCAGGCATGTGGGTTGTGCCCACCTGGGACACCTCCCGTACTCCTTTTTTCTTCCATATGCTTGTCCTCCATGATTAAAAAAAATCCATATATACTTCCCAAACCTGTTAACCACCGTATCGCGGAAAAATCCTCTGTTCTCTTTTCTTGCTGTTTCTGGTCAGATTTGTCAAGCTAGGCATCATGTCTTCCTACTCCTCCAACCACATGGAAGAAGATGCTTGGCTGATGAAGATCAAGACGAAGAGGGAGGAGCCCACAGACGCTATCAAGGGAAACAAGGGCAAGGAAACTGTTGTAGATCCATCCCCGGTGGCAACACAAGCACTGTTGGCCGAGGAGGAGGAGGAAGATATCCTTAAACCCTATCTTACTCACCTTACTCCTGCTGAGATTAAAGCTTTTCGTGTCTTCGAAATAGTTCGCATACAAAATAAGTATCTCACTTGCGAAAATATTCTGCATCAAGAGCATATCACCTATCTCTGGAGCGTCATCCGCCGGCTGCAGGATCTCTTGACCCTCAAAGACAAGATCGCTTCTTCACCACCCTCATCTTCTTCACCACCAAAGCAGAACTAAGTATCGGGTATGGGCACTCCCCTTGGCTTCCGCCAAGCTTGGGGGAGGTGCCCCGGTATCGTATCTTCCCACTATCTTTTTGCTTTTGCTTATCTTAGTTCAATCTTTTTCCTAGATGAATAAAGTTTAGTTCGATCTTTTCTTCTTT
Organism: Triticum aestivum; assembly: GCF_018294505.1. Lineage (NCBI taxonomy): Eukaryota > Viridiplantae > Streptophyta > Magnoliopsida > Poales > Poaceae > Triticum > Triticum aestivum. The sequence continues at coordinate 255,081,326 of NC_057808.1, read as the reverse complement.
GAGAGTTTGCTTAGTGATCTATCATTGTTATCGTGTGCAACTTATATAATAAAGATAGTTTGAGTTTTTACTTTCTTTACCTTCATGTTGCAAATAAAGGAAAGAAAACGAGAAAGAAGCAAATAAAAGAAAGGAAATAAATCAGTAAGATCATATACTAATCCTATGGTAGGTGATAGCACCACATAAGGAAAAGTATAAGTAAGAAAATTTTATTAGAGATTGACAAACATAGCATTGGTCAGTGATGCAACTCATGAAAGAATTAATAAGGGAAGGGAAGATTCACATATAAATATACTATCCTAGAGATCTTTTGTGATTGTGAGCCCTCATCAAAATATTATATGCCAAAATTGTTGACGTTGGACAAGGAAGACAATGTAATGGTTTATGTATGTTTATATTCACATAGAAGTCATATTGTCATAGATCCTCTAACATGTGATGCTTGCCCCTATCTTTGCTAGCCAAAAATTCCGCACTAAGTAGAGATATTACTTGTGCATCCAAAAACCCTTAAACCCAAATCTTTTTCAAGTGTCCACCATACCTACCTACGGATTGAACAAGATCCCTCAAGAAAGTTGTCATCGGTGCAAAAGGCAATAAAAATTGCTTCTAAATATGTGAGATCTTTTAGTGTAAGAGAAAATTGAGCATTGCACAAACTTGGATGACAAAGAATAAAAGCGACAGACTGCATAATAAAGGTTGTCATCTTAAGGGGCAATGTAACGTGACGTTCTTTTGCACTAAGGGGTTGAGCATGCAAACAAATAAGCGCATGGCAACCTCTGCTTCCCTCTGCGAAGGGCCTATCTTTTACTTTTATGTATTTACTTTTATGCAAAGAGTCAAAGTTTTCCTTCTATTCCTTTTATTTTTCTCTTTTGGCAAGCATCATTGGTGAGGAAAGATCTAGGCACATATGTCCAGTTGAATATAGATAGCATGAGTTATTGTTGTTGACATTGTTGGGGAACGTAGTAATTTCAAAAAGTTCCTACGCACACTCAAGATCATGGTGATGCATAGCAACGAGAGGTGAGAGTGTCGTCCACGTACCCTCGTAGACCGAAAGCGGAAGCGTAATGACAATGCGGTTGATGTAGTCGTACGTTTTCACGATCGACCGATCCTAGTACTGAACGTACGGCACCTCCGCGATCTGCACACGTTCAGCTCGGTGACGTCCCATGAACTCACGATCGAGTAGAGCTTCGAGGGAGAGTTTCGTCAGCACGACGGTGTGATGACGGTGATGATGAAGCTACCGGCGCAGGGCTTCGCCTAAGCACTATGACGATATGACCGAGGTGGATTATGGTGGAGGGGGCACCGCACACGGCTTGGAACAATCAACTTGTGTGTTCTAGGGTGCCCCCCTACCCCCATATATAAAGGAGCAAGGGGGAGGCCGGCCGGCCCTTGGTGCGCCCAAGGAGAGGAGGAATCCTCCTCCTAGTAGGAGTAGGATTCATCCTTTCCTAGTCCTACTAGGAAGGAGGAAGGGGGAAGGAAGAGAGGGAGAGGGAGAGGGAAAGAGGGGCCGCGCCCCCCTCCCCTAGTCCAATTCAGACTCCCCTTGGGAGGGGGCGCGCCACCTCCTGGGCTGCTGCCCTCTCTCTCCCCTAAGGCCCACTAAGGCCCAATACTTCCCCGGGAGGTTCCGGTAACCTCTCCGGCAGTCCGGTTTTCTCCGAAATCACCCGGAACACTTCCGGTGTCCGAATATAGCCGTCAATATATCAATGTTTATGTCTCGACCATTTCGAGATTCCTCGCCCAGTCCGTGATCACATCCGGGACTCTGAACTATCTTCGGTACATCAAAACAAATAAACTCATAATACCGATCATCACCGAACGTTAAGCGTTGTCACGACCGGTTTTCCAATAAAAATATTTATTGAGAAACCGATCCCTTTTACGGACCAGTAGAGAAGAATCCTTCTCACTGGTAGACAATTTCTTGATCACAGAAGAAAAGCCAGGAGTACCAAATATAATACAAGGTTGAGCGGAGACGGCTCAACAATTTATTACAAGCGCGCCGATATTACACATAAAGGTGGATAGGGTGGCATAACTACTGACTCAAAATAAAAGCGGTGGTGGATATGTCACAGCGAAGTGGGTGACATGACTCCTAAATCTTACAGCTCATCGAGCGTCGAAGTGAGGCTCGAGGATTCTTATTACGGGTGGCGGAAGCGTATATAATACAAGTGACCAATCTCCAGGATCGCACGGGACTGACTGGGACTCCTCTAGGCGTCGGACTCACTATCAAACTCTTCATCCATGAGATCGCCTTCGTCAACATCTGGCCAAATCAACAAGCCAGGTGAGTACTATGAAAGTACTCGCAAGACAGTTCGGACATAAGATATAACAAATGTAAACATGATGCATATGAACAGATTAATAGAGCGCACTCAGAAAATGAGATAGCCATGCATGGGAAATAAAAGGGAAGTCGGGCGGTAGTCCTCCCGAAATCCCAATGTAAAGCTGCAGGCCAATCGAGTGTCTGAATGACTCCTCGAAAGGATACAAATGAAATAACAATGCCGCAGTCGGGCGTCAAGGCGACACCACATAAAGGGCTTATAATGGAATATAAAGGACAGTGCGTGCCACAGTCGGACGTCTGAGCGACATCACGTAAAGAGCTTATATCAAAAGTAAATAACGGGCGTGCCACAGTCGGACGTCTGAGCGACATCACATAAAGGGCTAATATCAAAAGTAAATAACAAGCGTGCCACAGTCGGACATCTGAGCGACATCACATAAAGGGCTTATATCAAAAGTAAATAATGAGCATGCCACAGTCGGACGTCTGAGCGACATCACATAAAGGGCTTATATTGAAAGTAAATAGCAAGAGTGCCACAGTTGGACGTCTGAGCGACATCACATAAAGGGCTTATATTTCATAACTTAATATTTCAGTAGCTCATGAAATTAAATCATTCCTAGGGAATATTCAGGTACGAGGTAAATAAAAGGTTAGTCCATCCACAGGAATAACAATTCAACCGGGTTTACAACTCAAGCTTGTTCACCGGGGATTTACCACGGAGACTGACATAGGGACTGACATGGATATGGATATACTGGCCATGGTCCTTGACCATGGACACGATGACTCGGAAGGATTTGACTCTGCAGAGTTTGTACTCTTAACCACAGCCAACGGATTTCAATAGTCACAAGGGACTAGTTCCGTTTACGGTGTTTTAGGAGAAACACATCTAACCAGTACACACCCATTCAACATTCCGATGCCAGGAATCACCCTCGGCAACATTCAAGAAAAACTTTGAGACGGGGAGGCTACAACCTCGCGTAGCATGGGATCAAATTTATACCGCGCGCTCTAAGGGGTGCCCCCCTCTCGGTCCCAACCGGAAACACCCATGCCCCATGACCGGATGACTGGCTTTAATCCAGGGCCATGGAACCCTCATCCCGGCCCCTCTATTTGGTGTGTACAAGGAAAGAGGTTAGCAACTTACTAAACCGTATTCTTTGCAGAAAACATGTGGCAGCGCGAAAGGGGAAGAACGGTAACGTGGCTCAGTCCACGTTAACGTTGGAGTTTACCGGATGACGTAAGACTGGCATGCTACAACAATACCATCTTACTACCTTTCATGTCACCACATGATCAGGTCATCTCTCATCAAAGATCACAGTAACTTCGAACACACGGTTGGTTGCCTTGCATGCAACGTAATACTCACCGATGCTCATATGCCATGCACAAACCATTCAAGCAAACATGCAAAACACCTATCATATCAAAGGTTCAAACATGCTTGCCTGGTTCGGAGTAGCCAGAGTCTAGCTCGGCGAAGTTCGCGGCTCCGTCACCTCCTCCGGAACCTACGGTATAACGAAACCGTACACTAACGTGAAAATCGTTGCGTGCATAAAAATTGTTCCAAAAAAATTCCAAATAAATACTATAAAAAACTAGACAAAAATATAAGACTGACAGAAAAAGAATCAATCAAAAACCATCTTTTATTAAAAAGATATAAGGGTTTTAGTCCAAGGACTAATCTGTGATGAAACAGAAAAGATCCAGGGGCTTGTTTGAGAAAACAGAAAACAGTTCGGTATGAAATACGCCAGCCCAGAGAGAAAACACATTCTGCCTGAAGGCATCTTTAGAAAACGGTTCGAGGGGAATAGAAGAGAGGCTGACGGGGGGGTCCCACCCGTCAGGTTCAAAAGCTCCCAACGGAGCTCGCCGGCGCCCGTAGGCTGCGGTGGTCGCCGGCGTTGAACCACGGCAAGGCAGAGAGATCGGAGGGTACCAACAGGTTCAGGGTGTTCTTCCGCGTCGGTGGGTGGTGGACTTGGCCGTCGGAGAGCACCACGTCGACGGCGACACTATCTCCGGCGGACGGTGGTTCGGGCGATGGTGGAGTACTCCGGTGGGTGCTGCAAGTGTCAAATTGATGCGCGGGTCAGAGATGTGGATGTACTAGGAGGCTACTAGCAAGAGCTGAGGGGTAGGGGTGCACGCACGGGAGTGAATCGCGCTGGATCCCGAAGCGGGTCGACGCGGCCGGAGTTGGGGAAGAAGACTCCCTCGGGGCTCTCCCAGTGGCTTGGCGCGGTACTGGTGGTGTGTAGAGGTCGTGCGGGTTCGAGTTCGAGCTCGGGACCTCCTTTTATAGGCGATCCGAGGGGGTGGCCGTGAACGGGATAGCTCCGGCGAGCGATTACAGCGAGGCAGAGGCTGGGCAGGGGATTTAGGAGGCTAGGCACCATCGGGGAGGGTCACTGGCGCCGTTTCTCTGCTCAAACCTCGGTCGGGCTTGCGTAATGCCCTGGCCCTTGACGGAACGGCCGTACGGGCACGGCGGCGGCAGAGAGTGTGCTCCGCGCCTACCAGTTCACGACAACGGACTGCAGCGTGCACAGGTGAGTGGATGGCCACGCGGTGGCCTCTGGTGGCTTGGGCGGCGCTGGACGGCGCCGTCCAACGCTGCGCCTCTCTCTGGCAGCCGCAAAGGGCGCTGCTGCCGTCGCTCACGGGGTGGCGCACCTCCTCCTGCTCGTCGCCGACGCCCGCAAGCTTCCAGGCGATCGTGCGGTGCAGGGATAAGAAGGAGGCACAGGGCGCACGGCGCCACCGCGGCTACTGGCGAGATCGAGAAGGGGTTCTGAAGAAAACGACAGTGCTCACTGAAACTGTATCTCTGAATTTCTGAACTTGACAGTAACAGTGCCCTTCAGGTGCTCGATGAAATGATTTGGCATGAAGAAAAAAAAAATCTGGAGCTGGGACTTGGTCAGGTGACCTCTCAATGCATCCAGAGGCTGCCTGAATTTTCTCAGATTTTTAGGAGGAGAAAACAATTGAATTTCATCAAATTTGGCAAATATGGTCCAAACTTGCAGCAAGCACAATTTGAAATTTTTGAACTGGAGACCAGTGGATCATCATGGATCTTGGTTGAGGGCTCTAAGGACTAGCCAGGGAAAATGGTTTGGAGGCAAAACTCAAAGGAGAAAAGGTAGTTCCTTTGTAAATCTCCAAGAGCCAAAGTAGAAGGCAGAAAATATTTTTGATAAGAAATAAATGGAAACAAAATCATGGGGAGTTCAACTTGCTGGATTTGAAGTATATCTTGACACAAAGATGGGAGATGGCTTTTGGGAGGGGATTTCCACTCATGTCATGGCAAGAGGGGATTTTTGAAAGGGGAAAAAGATCACTCCAAATGCCATAGGCTATTTAAAAAGATTTTCAAAAATCTTTTCCCAAATGAAAAACATTTGTGATGAGTCAACATAATATGGAGAAAAACCTCCAAGACCAAAATCAAGTCTTGGGTGAATCCAAACAAAATACTTGTCACAAAAGGAAATTTTTGAGAGGGAGAGTTCTTTAGAAGAAAAATTTAAAAACCCTCCTTCAAATCAAATAAAGATTTTGATAAAACCAAAAATAAAATTTTTGGGTGTCACAACACCTACCCCCTTAGGAAAAATCTCGTCCCCGAGATTTCAGCTGATCCTCAAATAGATGTGGGTACTCTGCCTGAATAAAATCTTCTCTTTCCCATGTAGCTTCGTCCTCGGTGTGATTGCTCCACTGAACCTTGAAAAAATTTATCGTTTTCTGACGGGTCCTCCTTTCAGACTATTCCAATATCTTTACTGGCCGCTCTCTGTAGGTGAGGTCTGGTTGCACATCAATGCTCTCATGAGATACATGCTTTTCCGGGCTGCTCACACATTTCCTCAATTGTGAGACGTGGAACACGTCGTGGACGTCTGACAGCTCTTTGGGTAGGTCTAGCTGGTAGGCTACTGTGCCTCTTCGTGCAACTATACAGAAGGGTCCAATAAATCTCGGGGCTAGCTTCCCTTTAATTTTGAACCATTGTAGGCCTCGCATAGGAGACACTCGTAGGTATACGTAATCACCGGGTTCAAAGCTGACCTCACGATGTTTTCGATCGTAATAGCTCTTTTGTCCGCTTTGAGCTGTCTTGAGTCTGTCCCTGATCTGTTTAACTTTCTCCTCGGCTTCCTTGAGCATGTCTGGGCCGAAGATACGACTGTCACCTGTTTCTGACCAATTTAGTGGGGTACGACATCTCCGCCCGTACAATGCTTCAAAAGGTGCCATTTGTAGGCTGGCTTGGTAACTGTTGTTGTAAGCAACCTCAGCATACGGCAAACTTTCTTCCCAACTGGATCCATAGGTGAGCACACAGGCTCTCAGCATGTCCTCTAGGATTTGGTTCACCTGTTCCGTTTGCCCATCAGTCTGAGGGTGGTACGCTGTGCTGAATGCTAGTTGCGTGCCCAGAGCTTGTTGTAAGTGATCCCAGAATTTAGAGACAAATTGAGTGCCTCGGTCGGATATTATAGTCTTTGGGACTCCATGCAGGCAAACTATACGGGAGAGATAAAGCTTAGCTAGCCTTTGAGTGGAGTAGGTCGTCTTCACGGGAATGAAATGTGCTACCTTGGTTAGCCTATCTGTGATGACCCATATGGCATCATTTCCGCGTTGTGATCGAGGTAGTCCGACGATGAAGTCCATTCCAATTTCATCCCATTTCCACTCAGGTATCCTGTTTGGCTGTAGTAGCCCTGCTGGCTTTTGATGCTCGGCTTTTATGCGCTGACAAGAATCGCAACAAGCAATGAATGCGGCTATATCCCTTTTCATACCGTGCCACCAAAATCTTTCCTGAATGTCTTTGTACATTTTGGTTCCTCCAGGGTGGATCGAATATGGGGCGGTGTGGCTTTCGGTTAGGATTTGTTGCTTGAGTTCCTCAATGTTTGGTACGCAAAGTCTGTCCCCGTACCATAATATTCCCTCATTGTCTGTGACGAACTCTGAAGCCTTGCCAAGGCTCATTTTTCTCTTTATACCTTCGATGCTGGGATGTCCCTGCTGAGCCTTCTTAATTTGTTCCATTAGGGTGGGATGTATCTCCAGATTTGATACGTTGCCCTCAGAGACTAACACCATGTTGAGTCTAGCGAACTCCTGCTGAAACTCAGGCCTCAAGTTCTGTGGACTGTCGTTGCCCGGGCTGGGGTTCCGACTAAGAGCATCTGCCACTACATTTGCTTTCCCTGGATGGTAGTGAATGCCGACATCATAGTCCTTGACCAATTCCAACCAGCGTCGTTGTCGTAAATTTAGCTCTGGTTGTGTGAAAATATATTTATGGCTCTTATGGTCCGTATATATTTCACAACGATTTCCCAACAGAAAGTGCCTCCACTCTTTGAGTGCATGGATGACTGCTGCTAGCTCCAAGTCATGAGTAGGATAATTTTCCTCATGCTTCCATAGTTGCCTGGAAGCATATGCGACAACTTTGCCGTCCTGCATCAATACACACCCGAGGCCCTTCCGGGATGTGTCACAATACACTTCAAAACTCTTGTGTATGTCTGGCACAATCAAAACCGGTGCTGTTGTTAGTTTCTTCTTGAGCTCTTGGAAGCTTTTCTCGCACGCTTCAGTCCATACAAATTTCTTGTCTTTCTTGAGCAACTGTGTCATTGGTTTTGCCACAGTGGAAAATCCTTCAATAAATCTTCGGTAATATCCAGCCATTCCTAGGAAACTCCGTACATCAGTTACGTTGGCTGGTGGTTTCCAGTCAAGTATGGCTTTGACTTTTTCTGGGTCTACGGCCACGCCTTCTTGGGTCAATATATGGCCTAGAAAACCAACTTGTCTTAGCCAAAATTCACACTTGCTAAATTTGGCGTACAATTGATGTTTCCTTAATTCTCCCAATACAATTCTGAGATGTTCAGCATGTTCTTCTGGTGTCCTTGAGTATACCAGAATATCATCAATGAACACCACAACAAATTTGTCCATAAATTTCATAAACACTTTGTTCATGAGGTGGACGAAATATGCGGGGGCGTTCGTCAGTCCAAACGGCATTACTGTGAACTCATATAATCCGTATCTGGAGGTGAATGCTGTCTTAGGGATATCTTCTGTCCGTACTTTTAATTGATGATATCCCGATCTTAAATCAATCTTTGAGAACACCTTGGCTTGTGCGAGCTGGTCAAATAGGTCATTTATCCGTGGCATCGGATATTTGTTTTTGATGGTGACCATATTGAGAGCTCGATAGTCTATACACAATCTCAGTGTCCCATCCTTTTTCTTGGCGAATAATACTGGCGAACCCCATGGTGAGGAGCTGGCTCGAATAAATCCTTTGTCCAGTAATTCCTTTATTTGCTTCTTCAATTCTACCAACTCTGAGGGTGCCATTCTATAAGGTTTCTTATAGATGGGGGTGGTGCCAGGTGCTAGTTCAATGCTGAACTCTATCTCTCGGTCTGGTGGCATGCCTGGTAGTTCTTCTGGAAATACGTCGGGAAACTCGCACACCACTGGAACTTTTCTCAGTTCTGAAATGTCCACTTTGTTCAACTTTGGTTGCCGTGACCGTGGTCTCTCTTGAGCTGTAACTTTTATTGTCTTGCCGTGATGATGAGTGAGAATCACAGTCCGATTGAAACAGTCAATAAATCCCTTGTTGGTGGTCAACCAGTCCATCCCTAGGATAACATCCAGTCCTTTATTTTCCAACACGATGAGACTAGCCTGAAACTTTAGTCCTTCGAATTCAATAATCACTCCTTGGCAGTAACTCTGAGTGATCTGCTTATTCCCGGGGGACTTGATAATCATAGATTTTTCCAAAGGAAGTATCGGAAAACCATGTTGCAAAACAAAACTCTTCGAAATGAACGAGTGAGAAGCTCCAGAATCAAACAAAACCGTGGCAGGTACTGTGTTGACAGGGAACGTACCGAGTACGATGTCTGGGGCATTCTGTGCTTCTCCCTTGGTCACATGGTTCAGGTGACCCTTCCTGTGATTGTTGTTGGGATTGAAATTGTTACGCTTGGGGGCTGGATTGTTCCCACCATTGTTCGGCTTGGGGGCCGAGTTCCTTGGTTTTGGGCACTGTTTGGCATAGTGCCCTTCCTCTCCACAAGCATAGCAAGTGACCCCTGGACGGTATGTAAAGTCCTTGTCCCTTGAATGAAACTGTCTGGTTGGCCTTAGAGCAGTAGTCGTGGATTTTCTCGCTTCATTCCTCTGAACAACAGTCTTGCTTCGGTTGTTGCGAGCAAGAGTCGTCTTGTCCCTTTTTCGCTTACGAATATCCTCCAGACTGCGGCGCTCATTCTCCAACGTAATGGCCTTGTCGACCAGAGTTTTGAAATCGGGAAAAGTGTGTACGACCAGTTGGCATTTTAGTGCCGGCGCCAGGCCGTCCAAAAACTTTTCCATCCTTTTGTTCTCAGTCATATGCTCATCGTAGGCATAACGAGATAGCTGGGTAAACTGACTGTTGTATTCCGTCACTGTCATGCCTCTCTGCTTGAGGTCATCAAATTCTCTTTTCTTGATTTTTATGATGCTCCTGGGGATGTGTGCCCCACGAAAACCTTCCTTAAACTCTTCCCAGGTGATGTTATGTTCACTGGGATGCATGTGTAGGAAGTTCTCCCACCATGCTGCAGCTGCTCCAGTGAGGTAGTGAGGTGCATAAAGCACCTTCTCATGATCAGAACATTGAGCAATAATCAACTTTCTTTCGATGTCTCGAAGCCAATCATCGGCTTCAAGCGGCCTATCAGTGTGGGCAAACGTTGGAGGGCATGTCTTCTGTAGTTCAGACAGCTTGGAGTGCGGTTGGTAGGGCTCACGGTGATTTCCCATATTGATGACGTGATTCATCATTTCTTGGTGTTGCTGTTGGCTTTGTTCGAAAAGGCGGCATACTTGAGATAAGGCTGCCTCGCTGTCCTGTTGACTAGACTGCCCCTGTGTGAAGTTGTTGCTTGTCTGTGTTCCATAAACTTCTTCGGGTGGATTTGGCATGGAACGAGTCCACGGACGAGACATTTTCCACTCTGGGGTAATTTTTTGCAAAACTCATGAGAAGAACTGTGTGGCACAAGGAAAATTTTGCAAAGGCAAAAACTTTAAAAGACCTCAAGATTTTTCAAGAACATAATTGATTGCGCACGGAGAAGGACTGCTCAATACATATCTTACACGTGACACGCAAACACACGATACATCACTCAGGATGTGCGTACATACTCCTGACATGTTATTAAGGCTAGCACACTCCTTCGGGATCCTACATGATGCGCATACAATTACTACAAACTTATGTACATATAAAACATATCATACATGCAGACACAACGCGCGGCGACTAGGCGCACTCAGTCGGAGATGGTGAAGATGTCCTTCCCCCTGCCGAGGGTAAGACCCAGCGGTGTAGGAGACTCAACCTCCACCTCCTCCCTAATAGGTTCCAGGCGCGTAGCACTGCGCTGAGGAGATGGCGCGGGTGCGACAGGCGGTAGTGTGGGCGCGGCAGGCGGTGCATCTCTGACTAGGGTAGGAGCAATGACCTGGTCGAACTCCTCAGTGGTAGGCAGACGGCGAGCGGTGGCCAAAATGGCAGGTGAATAGGATGCTGAGGACGAGACGAACGTCAGTGGCGGTGCCATGTGGAGAAGCTCCCTCCTGTTGGCAGAACAGCCCCGAACTAAGTCCATGCGGGCAGCCACGAGATCGTCCATGAGGTTGTCGAAAGCTTCCTCCAGAGCTTTGAGATACTCAACAAGCATCTCGATAGCTTCATCTCGCTCTCCCCTATGGCAGGCGAATGCATAGTGACAAGTATATGGCACATGGCATGGGAGGTAGCGGTAGCGACGAGTCTACATCGAAGGAAGAATATCCCGAAGGCGAGCTATCGCCTCACGGGCAGCCATCTGCATGGCATGCCTCTCCGTAGGCATGGCCCTTCCCACAAAACGGAAGTGGCGAGACGCAGAACGTCCTCCCTTGAATTGCACCACGGCCTGGTGCATAGACACGTCGTCGCTGAGCTTGTGTTGGTAAAGCGTGAACTCCGGACGAGTCGCTGGCCCGATCGTGAGCTTGGTGATGGAGACGAGGAGTTTGACAAACCCCTCGGGCACATTAGTGAACACCCGAGTCTCGCAGTCACTGCCAGCCATCTACAAACGTAGGCAAAAATTCTGAGTAGTCAAATCATAAATTTATGATGACCAACAGAAAATAGCTACATTTGCAAAATGCTGAAAAAGCACTAAAGACGCTAATAACCAATTAGCGATCGCACCTAGTGGCTTCCTACAGTCAGCCTGGCTCTGATACCAAGCTTGTCACGACCGGTTTTCCAATAAAAATATTTATTGAGAAACCAATCCCTTTTACGGACCAGTGGAGAAGAATCCTTCTCACTGGTAGACAATTTCTTGATCACAGAAGAAAAGCCAGGAGTACCAAATATAATACAAGGTTGAGCGGAGACGGCTCAACAATTTATTACAAGCGCGCCGATATTACACATAGAGGCGGATAGGGTGGCATAACTACTGACTCAAAATAAAAGCGGTGGTGGATATGTCACAGCGAAGTGGGTGACATGACTCCTAAATCTTACAGCTCATCGAGCGTTGGAGTGAGGCTCGAGGATTCTTATTGCGGGTGGCGGAAGCGTATATAATACAAGTGACCAATCTCCAGGATCGCACGTGACTGACTGGGACTCCTCTAGGCGTCGGACTCACTATCAAACTCTTCATCCATGAGATCGCCTTCGTCAACATCTGGCCAAATCAACAAGCCAGGTGAGTACTATGAAAGTACTCGCAAGACAGTTCGGACATAAGATATAACAAATGTAAACATGATGCATATGAACAGATTAATAGAGCACACTCAGACAATGAGATAGCCATGCATGGGAAATAAAAGGGAAGTCGAGCGGTAGTCCTCCCGAAATCCCAATGTAAAGCTGCAGGCCAATCGAGTGTCTGAATGACTCCTCGAAAGGATACAAATGAAATAACAATGCCGCAGTCGGGCGTCAAGGCGACACCACATAAAGGGCTTATAATGGAATATAAAGGACAGTGCGTGCCACAGTCGGACGTCTGAGCGACATCACGTAAATGGCTTATATCAAAAGTAAATAACGGGCGTGCCACAGTCGGACGTCTGAGCGACATCACATAAAGGGCTTATATCAAAAGTAAATAACGAGCGTGCCACAGTCGGACGTCTGAGCGACATCACATAAAGGGCTTATATCAAAAGTAAATAACGAGCGTGCCACAGTCGGACGTCTGAGCGACATCACATAAAGGGCTTATATTGAAAGTAAATAGCAAGAGTGCCACAGTCGGACATCTGAGCGACATCACATAAAGGGCTTATATTTCATAACTTAATATTTCAGTAGCTCATGAAATTAAATCATTCCTAGGGAATATTCAGGTACGAGGTAAAGAAAAGGTTAGTCCATCCACAGGAATAACAATTCAACCGGGTTTACAACTCAAGCTTGTTCATCGGGGATTTACCACGGAGACTGACATAGGGACTGACATGGATATGGATATACTGGCCATGGTCCTTGACCATGGACACGATGACTCGGAAGGATTTGACTCTGCAGAGTTTGTACTCTTAACCACAGCCAACGGATTTCAATAGTCACAAGGGACTAGTTCCGTTTACGGTGTTTTAGGAGAAACACATCTAACTAGTACACACCCATTCAACATTCTGATGCCAGGAATCACCCTCGGCAACGTTCAAGAAAAACTTTGAGACGGGGAGGCTACAACCTCGCGTAGCATGGGATCAAATTTATACCGCGCGCTCTAAGGGGTGCCCCCCTCTCGGTCCCAACCGGAAACACCCATGCCCCCTGACCGGATGACTGGCTTTAATCCAGGGCCATGGAACCCTCATCCCGGCCCCTCTATTTGGTGTGTACAAGGAAAGAGGTTAGCAACTTACTAAACCGTATTCTTTGCAGAAAACATGTGGCAGCACGAAAGGGGAAGAACGGTAACGTGGCTCAGTCCACGTTAACGTCGGAGTTTACCGGATGACGTAAGACTGGCATGCTACAACAATACCATCTTACTACCTTTCATGTCACCACATGATCAGGTCATCTCTCATCAAAGATCACAGTAACTTCGAACACACGGTTGGTTGCCTTGCATGCAACGTAATACTCACCGATGCTCATATGCCATGCACAAACCATTCAAGCAAGCATGCAAAACACCTATCATATCAAAGGATCAAACATGTTGCCTGGTTCGAAGAAGTCGGAGTCTAGCTCGGCGAAGTTCGCGGCTCCGTCACCTCCTCCGGAACCTACGGTATAACGAAACCATACACTAACGTGAAAATCGTTGCGTGCATAAAAATTGTTCCAAAAAATTTCCAAATAAATACTATAAAAAACTAGACAAAAATATAAGACTGACAGAAAAAGAATCAATCAAAAAGCATCTTTTATTAAAAAGATATAAGGGTTTTAGTGCAAGGACTAATCTGTGATGAAACAGAAAAGATCCAGGGGCTTGTTTGAGAAAACAGAAAACGGTTCGGTAGGAAATACGCCAGCCCAGAGAGAAAACACATTTTGCCCGAAGGCGTTTTCAGAAAACGGTTCGAGGGGAATAGAAGAGAGGCTGACGGGGGGGTCCCACCCGTCAGGTTCAAAAGCTCCCAACGGAGCTCGCCGGCGCCCGAGAGATCAGAGGGTACCAACAGGTTCAGGGTGTTCTTCCGCGTCGGTGGGTGGTGGACTTGGCCGTCGGAGAGCACCACGTCAACGGCGACACTATCTCCGGCGGACGGTGGTTCGGGCGATGGTGGAGTACTCCGGTGGGTGCTGCAAGTGTCAAATTGATGCGCGGGTCAGAGATGTGGATGTACTAGGAGGCTACTGGCAAGAGCTGAGGGGTAGGGGTGCACGCACGAGAGTGAATCGCGCTGGATCCCGAAGTGGGTCGAGGCGGCCGGAGTTGGGGAAGAAGACTCCCTCGGGGCTCTCCCAGTGGCTTGGCGCGGTACTGGTGGTGTGTAGAGGTCGTGCGGGTTCGAGTTCGAGCTCGGGACCTCCTTTTATAGGCGATCCGAGGGGGTGGCCGTGAACGGGATAGCTCCGGCGAGCGATTACGGCGAGGCAGAGGTTGGGCAGGGGATTTAGGAGGCTAGGCACCATCAGGGAGGGTCACTGGCGCCGTTTCTCTGCTCAAACCTCGGTCGGGCTTGCGTAATGCCCTGGCCCTCGACGGAACGACCGTACGGGCACGGTGGCGGCAGAGAGCGTGCTTCGCGCCTACCAGTTCACGACAACGGACTGCAGCGTGCACGGGTGAGTGGATGGCCACGCGGTGGCCTCTGGTGGCTTGGGCGGCGCTGGACGGCGCCGTCCAACGCTGCGCCTCTCTCTGGCAGCCGCAAAGGGCGCTGCTGCCGTCGCTCACGGGGTGGCGCACCTCCTCCTGCTCGTCGCCGACGCCCGCAAGCTTCCAGGCGATCGTGCGGTGCAGGGATAAGAAGGAGGCACAGGGCGCACGGCGCCACCGCGGCTACTGGCGAGATCGAGAAGGGGTTCTGAAGAAAACGACAGTGCTCACTGAAACTGTATCTCTGAATTTCTGAACTTGACAGTAACAGTGCCCTTCAGGTGCTCGACGAAATGATTTGGCATGAAGAAAAAAAATTCTGGAGCTGGGACTTGGTGAGGTGACCTCTCAATGCATCCAGAGGCTGCCTGAATTTTCTTAGATTTTTAGGAGGAGAAAACAATTTAATTTCATCAAATTTGGCAAATATGGTCCAAACTTGCAGCAAGCACAATTTGAAATTTTTTAACTGGAGACCAGTGGATCATCATGGATCTTGGTTGAGGGCTCTAAGGACTAGCCAAGGAAAATGGTTTGGGGGCAAAACTCAAAGGAGAAAAGGTAGTTCCTTTGTAAATCTCCAAGAGCCAAAGTAGAAGGCAGAAAATATTTTTGATAAGAAATAAATGGAAAAAAAACATGGGGGAGTTCAACTTGCTGGATTTGAAGTATATCTTGACACAAAGATGGGAGATGTCTTTTGGAAGGGGATTTCCACTCATGTCATGGCAAGAGGGAATTTTTGAAAGGGGAAAAAATATCACTCCAAATGCCATAGGCTAATTCAAAAAGATTTTCAAAAATTCTTTTTCCCAAATGAAAAACATTTTTGATGAGTCAACATAAGATGGAGAAAAACCTCCAAGACCAAAATCAAGTCTTGGGTGAATCCAAACAAAATACTTGTCACAAAAGGAAATTTTTGAGAGGGAGAGTTCTTTAGAAGAAAATTTTAAAAACCCTCCTTCAAATCAAATAAAGATTTTGATAAAACCAAAAATAAAATTTTTGGGTGTCACAAGCGTGCGGACCCTACGGGTTCGAGAACTATGTAGACATGACCGAGACATGTCTCCGGTCAATAACCAATAGCGGAACCTGGATGCTCATATTGGCTCCTACATATTCTACGAAGATCTTTTATCGGTCAAACCGCATAACAACATACGTTGTTCCCTTTGTCATCAGTATGTTACTTGCTCAAGATTCAATCATCGGTATCTCAATACCTAGTTCAATCTCGTTACCGACAAGTCTCTTTACTCATTCCACAATGCATCACCCCGCAACTAACTCATTAGTCACATTGCTTGCAAGGCTTATAGTGACGTGCATTACCGAGAGGGCCCAGAGATACCTCTCTGACAATCGGAGTGACAAATCCTAATCTTGATCTATGCCAACTCAACAAGTACCATGGGAGACACCTGTAGAGCACCTTTATAATCACCCAGTTACATTGTGACGTTTGGTAGCACACAAAGTGTTCCTCCGGTATTCAGGAGTTGCATAATCTCATACTCATAGGAACATGTATAAGTCATGAAGAAAGCAAGAGCAATATACTAAACGATCAAATGCTAAGCTAACGGAATGGTTCAAGTTAATCACATCATTCTCTAATGATGTGATCCCGTTAATCAAATGACAACTCATGTCTATGGCTAGGAAACTTAACCATCTTTGATTCAACGAGCTAGTCAAGTAGAGGCATACTAGTGACACTCTGTTTGTCTATGTATCCACACATGTACTAAGTTTCCGGTTAATACAATTCTAGCATGAATAATAAACATTTATCATGATATAAGGAAATATAAAAAACAACTTTATTATTGCCTCTAGGGCATATTTCCTTCAGACATCACCCTTGAGGTGAGTAAGTTGGGAGGCGAAACTATAAGCCCCTATCTTTCTATGTGTCCGGTTGAAACATTTTGCTCATGGGTATAAGGTGAGTGTTAGCAATCATAAAAGACTATATGATGGTTGAGTATGTGGACTTGCTTAAGAGCTCCAACACGTGACCCTTCCTGAAAAGATGATGAATTGTAGTTGCAAAGTTGACTGAGGATGTAGTTTGTTGGTTTCTAATAGAGTTTTTGCTTTATACTTTCGATTGTGTGATGAACTGTTACTTATTCATGGGAAGTGTATGATAAAAGTTCTATGATAAAAATTCCTATGTTTAAATTTGTTGCTGTTATAATAATCAACATGATGCTTCTATGTTTGTATTCTGTTTTTATCGACACCTCTCTCTCAAACAATGTGGACATGTTTCTCGATTTCGGTTTTCGCTTGAGGACAAGCGAGGTGTAAGCTTGGGGGAGTTGATATGTCCATTTTGCATTATGTTTTCTTACTATTATTTATAATGTTTTTATCCATAATTATGCTTTTTCGAGTAATTCTAATGCCTTTTCTCTCATAATTTGCATGGTACACACCAAGAGGGAGAATTCTGGCAGCTGGAAATCTGGACCTGAAAAAGCTACGCCAGGCCACCTATTCTGCACATCTCCAAATGAGCTGAAATTCCACGAGGATTTTTTATGGAATATTTAAGAAATACTGGAGCCAATAAACACTAGAGGGGGCCACCAGGTGGGCACAACCCACCTGGGCGCGCCAGGCCCCCCTGGCGCGCCCTGGTGGGTTGTGGCCTCCTCGGCCCACCTTCGGTGCCCATATTTTGGTATATAAGTCATTTTGACCTAGAAAAAAATAAGGAAGAGGCTTTCAGGACGAAGTGCCGCCGTCTCGAGGTAGAACTTGGGCAGGAGCACTTTTGCCCTCCGGTGGAGCGATTCTGCCAGGGGGACTTCCCTCCCTGAGGGGGAAATCATCGTCGTCATCATCAACAAGAACTCTCCCATCTTGGGGAGGGCAATCTCCATCAACATCTTCACCAGCACTATCTCATATCAAATCCTAGTTCACCTCTTGGGTTCAATCTTGTTACCGGAACTATAGATTGTTGATAGGGGGTTACTAGTAGTGTTGATTACATCTTGTAGTTGATTACTATATGGTTTATTTGGTGGAAGATTATATGTTCAGATCCATTATGCATATTAATACCCCTCTGATCATGAGCATGTTTATTGTTTGTGAGTAGTTACTTTTGTTCTTGAGGTCACGGGATTAATCATGTTGCAAGTAATCATGTGAATTTGATATGTGTTTGATATTTTGATGGTATGTATGTTGTGATTCCCTTAGTGGTGTCATGTGAATGTCGACTACATGACACTTAACCATATTTGGGCCTAAGGGAATGCATTGTGGAGTAGTAAATAGATGGTGGGTTGTGAGAGTGACAGAAACTTAAACCCCAGTTTATGCACTATTCCGTAAGGGACCGATTGGATCCTAGAGTTTAATGCTATGGTTAGAATTTATTCTTAATACTTTTCTCGTAGTTGCGGATGCTTGCAGGAGGGTTAATCATAAGTAGGAGTTTGTTCAAGTAAGAACATCACCTAAGCACCGGTCCACCCACATATCAAATTATTAAAGTAGCTAACACAAATCAAACCAACATGATGAAAGTGACTAGATGAAATTCCCGTGTACCCTCAAGAACGCTTTGCTTATCATAAGAAACCATTTTGGCATGTCCTTTGCCTCAAAAGGATTGGGCTACCTTGCTGCATACTTGTTACTATTATCGTTACTTGCTCGTTACAAATTATCTTGCTATCAAACTACTCGCTACTTACAATTTCAGCACTTCCTGACAATATCTTACTGAAAACTACTTGTCATTTCCTTCTGCTCCTCGTTGGGTTCGACACTCTAACTTATAGAAAAGAGCTACAATTGACCCCCTATACTTGAGGGTCATCAGCGTGTTGCAGGCGGCGGAGCATCCTTTGAGCCGGCTGCAGGCGCGTCTTGATGGCCAGGAGCTGCTCGCCAAGATTCCGGGGCGTGTTGGGCACGATGTCCACGCCTGACCTCCTTCGCACGTCGCGCCGCGCCTTGATGGCCTGGCTGACAGCGACGGAGTAACCTGGGAAGTACTCTACACAAGAAGAACACCAAAAGATTAGAAGACAGAAGCCAGCTCCTGCAGCAGTCGGCGGCTGTTCAAGAAGAAGATGTAACTTACCATCGATCATGTCATCGATCTCTCCGTAGCCGTCGGACAGGAACTTCTCCTTCTTGGCCCAGTTCGAGCGTAGAGTCTCGAACTCGGCCTTGAGGGAGTCTTCACTCTCCTTCAGTTTCTGGACTCCGCCTTGTGCCGTTCCGCCTAGGCCTCCAGCTCCTTGGTCAGGCGCTCACACTCCTTAGCCACTGATACGTCTCCAACGTATCTATAATTTATGAAGTATTCATGCTATTATATTATCCATCTTAGATGTTTTATATGCATTTATATGATATTTTATATGATTTTTGGGACTAACCTATTAACCTAGAGCCCAGTCCCAGTTTCTGTTTTTTCCTTGTTTTTGAGTATCGCAGAAAAGGAATACCAAACGGAGTCCAATTAACGTGCCAATTTTTGATGATTTTTTATGGACCAAAAGAAGCCCCGGGAGTAAAAGAGTTGGGCCAGAAGAGTCCCGGGCTGTCCACGAGGGTGGGGGGCGCGCCCACCCCTCCTGGGCGTGGGCCCCTATCTCGTAGACAACTCGGAGACCCCCCTGACATGAGACCTATGCCAAAAATTCCTATAAATACAAAAACCTCCTGAAAATAACCTACATCGGAAGTTCTGCCGCCGCAAGCCTCTGTAGCCATGAGAAATCAATCTAGGCCCTCTCTGGCACCCTGCCGGAGGGGGCCATTATCACCGGAGGCCATGGAGGAGGATCCCCGAGGGGCCATCATCGCCGTGAAGGCTAAGGACCAGAGGGAGAACCTCTCCCCATCTAGGGGGAGGCCATGGAGGAGGAAGCACAAGGGGGAGAACCTCTCCTCCTCTCTCTTGGTGGCGCCGGAGTGCCATCGGGAGGGGAATCATCGCCAAAGTGATCGTATTCATCAACATCACCATCATCATACCATCCTCATCTCTTTTACTCGGTCCACTCTCCCGCACCCCGCTGTAATCCCTACTTGAACATGGTGCTTTATGCCACATATTATGATCCAATGATGTGTTGCCATCCTATGATGTTTTGAGTAGATATCATTTGTCTTTGGGTTGATTAATGATCTAGATTGGTATGAGTTGTATGTTTTATTTTGGTGTTGTCCTATTGTGCCCTCCGTGTCGCGCAAGCGTGAGGGATTCTTGCTGTAGGGTGTTGCAATACGTTCATGATTCGCTTATAGTGGGTTGCTTGAGTGACAGAAGCATAAACCCGAGTAAGGGGGTTGTTGCGTATGGGATAAAGGGGACTTGATGCTTTAGTGTTATGGTTGGGTTTTACCTTAATGATCTTTAGTAGTTGCGGATGCTTGCTAGAGTTCCAATCATAAGTGCATATGATCCCAAAAGAGAAAGTATGTTAGCTTATGCCTCTCCCTCATATGAAATTGCAATGACGACTACCAGTCTTGTTAACGATTGCCTAGGATAATTCCGCACACCGAACCATCATTATTCCACACTCGCTATTTATAATATTTAGTAATATATTCTAACTTTATGATAACAGCACCTACTTTTATGTTTTAGCTCTCCGACATCATGCAAAGTTATCCTCTTCATACCCACAACATAGTTTTATTTCTCGTTCCTAGTTGGAAGCAAACGTTCGGTGTACGTAGAGTCGTATCAGTGGCAGATAGGACTTGAGAGAATATTGATCTTACCTTTAGCTCCGTGTGGGTTCGACACTCCATACTTATCACTTCCACCATTGGGAATTGCTATGATGATTCCCTGCACTTGGGGATTATCAAGGTCTCTTCTGGCGCCATTGCCGGGGAGCAATATTATGGGGTTGATATTCTCGTGTGTGCTTGTTTGCTTTATTCACTAAGTACATTTTGTTTTTCCTTTTTGTTTCTGTTTAGTTGTGGGTGAAACATACAATTTTTTTAAAAGAATGAAAATACAAAAAAAATAACTTGCCTCTCATGCCTAAAAAGTTTTTCAATAAGAGAAGTGATTGGAAGGTTATGCATTGGAGAAGTGAGGGTCAACCTTGGACACTTGTGTTCATGCTCATGGAAACAATGTAAAAAAATTCATGGAAGCTTCTCTGAAAATAATTATCCCCTTGTATATATCCATTGTATTATAAAAAATAATGTGACAAGCTTTGGTTTTAGGATGATTAGATTGCTTGTTTACTATGTGCAGTACAAAAACAAAAACTTTGGCTGTAGCGCGTGAATTTACAAGTCAAATGGGTCTGAAACTTTTTGCACATTACTTCTGTACTAATTTTTTAAATTGTCATATTTGTTTTGAATTTTTTGGAGTTACAGAAGTTTACTAAACTTCCAGATTACTACAGACTGTCCTGTTTTTAACAGATTCTGTTTTCTATGTGTTGATCGCTTTTTTTGATGAATCTATGGGTAGTATCGGGGGGTATGAACCATGGTGAAGTTGGAATACAGTAGATATAGTTTCAATATGAAATTGGAATAAGTTTGCAACAGTGCCTAGAGGTAGTGATTTGCTTTATTATACTAACAGATCTCACAAAGTTTTTGTTAAAGTTTTGTGTGGATGAAGTGTTCAAAGATCGAGGAGCTATCAATATGAGAAGAATAAAGAGAGGAAAGAGTTCAAGCTTGGGGATGCACAAGGCACCCCAAGTAAATATTTCAAGGATACTCAAGTATCTAAGCTTGGGGATGCCCCGGTTGGCATCCCATCTTTCTTCTTCAACAATTGTCGGTATACCACGGTTTTTGTTTTGTTCACATGATTTGTGTCCCTTGTGATTTTATATTTTTCTTTAAGAACCATGCTAGAATGAGATATCCCTTCATCGATTTATAGAATGATCCATGTGCTTCACTTATATCTTTTGAGTATGACCTTATAGAATGCTCTTTGCGCTTCACTTAAATCTTTTGAGTATGGTTTTATAGAATGCTCCGTGTGCTTCACTTATATATTTTGAGCTTGGATATTGGTTAGACTATATTGATTGTAGAATGCTCCATGAACTTCACTTATATCTTTTGGAGTATGAATAATACTATCATCTAAAGCGGGTTTGGAAGAGTGTCAACTTTAGGAATTAGTGACCCCACTATTCCGAATGAGAAGAATTTTGCTTATGTGGAGAGTAGAAAATTCTCTATGCTTGTAGATCATGAAAAGAATGCTTTATGTGATAGCTATATTGATGAATTCATTCATGATGCTACTGAAAAATATTATGAGGGAGGAATATATGCTTGTAGGAGTTGCAATAATATCAAGTTCCCTCTCTATGTGCTTAAAGTTTTGAAGTTATACTTGTTTTGCCTTCCTATGCTAGTTGATTCTTGTTCCTATAAATTACGTGCTCACAAAATCCCTAGGCATAGGAAGTGGGTTAGATTTAAATGTGCTAGTCATATTCTTCATGATGCTCTCTTTATGTTTCAATTCTTTTATTTTATGTGAGCATCACTGAAATCATCATGCCTAGCTAAAAGGCACTAAAGAAAAGCGCTTGTTGGGAGACAACCCAATATCTACCCTTACTGTTTTTGTGTGTTTACATGATTAAGCTACTGTAGTAATCATGTTTTATAGCTTTTGTTTCAATAAAGTGCCAAGTAAGACCTTTGGGAAGACTTGGGTGAAAGTTAATGTGATCTTGCTGTAAAAAACAGAAACTTTGCGCTCACGAGATTAGCTGCCATTTTTTACAGAAGAGTGCTTTTGAGTTGATTCTTTTTGAAGAAGATTAATAGACAAATTCCTCACGTCCACCAATTTATTTCATAATTTTTGGAGTATCATAAGTATGGTTGCTGTTCAGATCATTACAGACTGTTCTGTTTCTGACAGATTCTGTTTTCATTGCATAGTTTGCTTGTTTTCTAGTTTCTATGGCTTATATTTCTCAATATAAATTGTAGAAATGGTATGGTACAGTAGGCATTGTGTGAGAACAATTATGAACCTTGTCTTTGACAGTAACAAAGTGAATGGTTTACTCTTTATCATACTAACCTATCTCACGAAGTTCCGTTAAGTTTTGTGTGATTGAAGTTTTCAAGCTTTGAGTGAGATATCGATATGAGGAGAATAAAGATTGGAAAGACCCTAAGCTTGGGGATGCCCAAGGCACCCCAAGGTAATATTCAAAGAATACTCAAGCGCCTAAGCTTGGGGATGCCCCGGAAGGCATCCCCTCTTTCGTCTTCAAAACTATCGGTATACCTTACTCGGAGCTATATTTTTAGTCGTCACATGATATGTGTTTTGCTTGGAGCGTATTTTCAATTCTACTTGCTGTTTGAATAAAATCATTGGATCTGAAATCTTGAATGAAAAATAATCCTCCCATGGCTAGTTAATTATTTGACTACTCAGTGTTCTTCACTTATATCTTCTGGAGTAGTTTGTCATTTACTCATGTGCTTCACGTATATCCTATGAGTAAATGGTTGAATGAATTGAATTTCATAAATCTGAATTTATATATGTTTCATATGCTTATACCATGGGGAGTAATGACTTCACACAGGATAAGTATAGGTAGTAAAGTTATTTGAAAGTTTGCAAACGCAGAATTGGTCACTTGAACAATTCATGAAAGAATATTGAAGGGGAGAGATTTCACATATAAATATACTATCTTGGACATCTTTTGTAATTGGGAGCACTCATTACAATATGACATGCTAAAAGGTTGATGTTGGACAAGGAATACAACGTAATGGGTTATGGTTTCTTATATCCAAAATAAAGTATATTGTCATGGATCATCCAACATGCTGAGCTTGCCTTTCCCCCTCATGCTAGCCAAATTCTTTGCACCAAGTAGAGATACTACTTGTGCTTCCGAATATCCTTAAACCCGGTTTTTCCATGAGAGTCCACCATATCTACCTATGGATTGAGTAAGATCCTTCAAGTAAGTTGTCACTGTTGCATGCAATAAAAAATTGCTCTCTAAATATGTATGATCTATTAGTGTGGAGAAAATAAGCTTTATACGATCTTGTGATATGGAAGCAATAAAAGCTACGGACTGCATAATAAAGGTCCATATCACAAGTGGCAATATAAAGTGACGTTCTTTCGCATTAAGATATTGTGCATCCAACTATAAAAGCACATGACAACCTCTGCTTCCCTCTGCGAAGGGCCTATCTTTTATTCTTGTCTTATACCTTATACAAGAGTCATGGTGATCTTCACCTTTCCTTTTTACATTTTATCCTTTGGCAAGAAAATTGTGTTGGAAAGATCCTGATATATATATCCAATTGGATGTAAGTTATCATGAACTATTATTGTTGACATTACCCTTGAGGTAAAAGGTTGGGAGGCAAAACTATAAGCCCCTATCTTTCTCTGTGTCCGATTAAAGCTTTGAACCCACAAATATCACATGAGTGCTAGCAATTGTGAAATATTAAATGATAGTTGAGTATGTGGAGTTTGCTGAATCAAAGCTCTTACATAGACCCTTGCCGAAAATAAGATGAATTGCAATTGTTTGATGACTAAGGGCATGGTTTGTTAGTTTTCAAGAAAGTGATCTATACTTTAATATGTGAATAGCTTGTTACTTGATCATGAGAAGTTTTATGAGTTGAGCAACTGTTATGATATATAATGATGCTAGAAAAAGTGATTGAAACTATCATTGATCAAACTTGTGCACCTGCTAGCATTCACACTTCATAAATTATTTCTTTTATCATTTACCTACTCGAGGACAAGCAGGAATTAAGCTTGGGGATGCTGATACATCTCCAACGTATCTATAATTTA
This sequence comes from Triticum aestivum, assembly GCF_018294505.1. Lineage (NCBI taxonomy): Eukaryota > Viridiplantae > Streptophyta > Magnoliopsida > Poales > Poaceae > Triticum > Triticum aestivum. The sequence goes on along the minus strand of NC_057808.1, from coordinate 255,056,650 downwards.
TTAAGTATTCATGCTATTATATTATCCATCTTAGATGTTTTATATGCATTTATATGATATTTTATATGATTTTCGGGACTAACCTATTAACCTAGAGCCCAGTCCAGTTTCTGTTTTTTCCTTGTTTTTGAGTATCGCAGAAAAGGAATACCAAACGGAGTCCAATTGACGTGCCAATTTTTGATGATTTTTTATGGACCAAAAGAAGCCCCCGGAGTAAAAGAGTTGGGCCAGAAGAGTCCCGGGCTGTCCACGAGGGTGGGGGCGCGCCCACCCCTTTGGGCATGGGCCCCTCTCTCGTGGACGACTCGGAGACCCCCCTGATGTGAGACCTACGCCAAAAATTCCTATAAATATAGATCGGAAGTTCCACCGGCGCAAGCCTCTGTAGCCACGAGAAATCAATCTAGGCCCTCTCTGGCACCCTGCCGGAGGGGGCCATCATCACCGAAGGCCATGGAGGAGGATCCCGGATGGTCCATCATCGCCGTGAAGGCCAAGGACCAGAGGGAGAACTTCTCCCCATCTAGGGGGAGGCCATGGATGAGGAAGCACAAGGGGAAGAACCTCTCCTCCTCTCTCTTGGTGGCGCCGAAGTGCCATTGGGAGGGGAATCATCGCCGCGGTGATCGTCTTCATCAACATCACCATCATCATCACCATCCTCATCTCTTTTACGTGGTCCACTCTCCCGCACCCCGCTGTAATCCCTACTTGAACATGGTGCTTTATGCCACATATTATGATCCAATGATGTGTTGCCATCCTATGATGTTTTGAGTAGATATCCTTTGTCTTTAGGTTGATTGATGATCTAGATTGGTATGAGTTGTATGTTTTATTTTGGTGTTGTCCTATTGTGCCCTCCGTGTCGCGCAAGCGTGAGGGATTCCTACTGTAGAGTGCTGCAATACGTTCATGATTCGCTTATAGTGGGTTGCTTGAGTGACAGAAGCATAAACCCGAGTAAGGGGGTTGTTGCATATGGGATAAAGGGGACTTGATGCTTTAATGCTATGGTTGGGTTTTACCTTAATGATCTTTAGTAGTTGCGGATGCTTGCAAGAGTTCCAATCATAAGTGCATATGATCCAAGAAGAGAAAGTATGTTAGCTTATGCCTCTCCCTCATATGAAATTGCAATGATGACTACCGGTCTTGTTAACGATTGCCTAGGATAATTCCGCACACCGACCCATCATTATTCCACACTCGCTATTTATAATATTTAGTAATATATTCTAACTTTATGATAACAACACCTACTTTTATGTTTTAGCTCTCCGATATCATGCAAAGTTATCCTCTTCATACCCACAACGTAGTTTTCTTTCTCGTTCCTAGTTGGAAGCAAACGTTCGGTGTACGTAGAGTCGTATCAGTGGCAGATAGGACTTGAGAGAATATTGATCTTACCTTTAGCTCCTTGTGGGTTCGACACTCCATACTTATCACTTCCACCATTGGGAATTGCTACGATGATTCCCTGCACTTGGGGATTATCAGCCACCTGGCTGTGCTCCTGCTCCTTGGTGTTGAGCTCGGTTTTGACCTTGCCCAGGCGCTGCTGCAGTTCGGCGGCCGCCCATGCAAAGACAAGAAAGAAAAGACATCAACATAACAAAGAAGACTAGTTGCCGGAAGATCCGGCCTGACTGCTCAGCAGTCTGCCCGAATCTCGGGGGCTACACCCAGCGGGTGCGCTGACGCGTCCCCACGAGAGAGAAGACAGAGTGCTTACTCTGGCTCTGGTTCAAGTCGCTGGTCCGCTTGGCCAGCTCCTGGTTCTGGGAGTTGTAGGCGGCCACGGGAGGTTGTGGTAGTCCTGGAACGAAGACAACAGAAGAAAAAGAAACAAGTTAGCACTCGGAACTTACCTTAAAGTTCCGAGCCGCCTGCTCAGCAGCCGGCCCGGAACTCGGGGGCTACACCCAGTGGTGCGCTGGCGTGCCCCCACGGAAGATTGCAAGAATTTAAAAAACAAGAAGCAAGTACGTACCCGGATGGCCGTCTCCGTCGCCATGAACTCCTGCATGGATCGCTGGAGGGCGGCGCCTTGGGTGCTGAACTGGGCCAAGACGTCCTGCACAGCCACGTTCAGGACACCTGTGCCGCCCCCGGACGTCCAGTCCGCTAGGGGGGTGCTGCTAGCCTCGGTGTCGGGCGCCGTCGAGCTAGTGGACCGACTTCACCCTCGCCGGGCGCTGGCGCACGGGAACGCGGACAGTGGGAGTCGAACCCACCACCAACTCGCCACCGCATGGCGGCACCAGTGGCGCTGCAGGCCGGCTGCCCTCGGCAGTCGGTGCGCGCAGAGGCACCTCTGCCTCCAAGACGATGGAGCCGCCCCCTCCCCTCTCCAAGGCCGGCTGGTCGACGCCGGCACCTCCAGTCGGCGCCTGGCCCTCCGACACCGACGTTTCTGCGTGCTGCGGGCCGGTGGACTCCGGGGCCCAGCTGCGAGATGCCTCCTCCTCCGGCGCCTTGGCGACCGTGTCCGCCTGCTCCTTGGCCGCCGCATCGGCCTGTGCCTTGGCCGCCACATCGGCCTCCGCTTGCGCCGCCTTGCCCACCTCCGCCTTCCCCCGGGCCGCGGCCTCCCGTTCCTCTCGCGCCTCCCGCGCGTTCTTCTCCGTCGCCTCCTGGAGGGCGGCGAGTGGATCCACGCGACGGGGGTCTGCGGAGCCGTCCGCCGCCCCAATCACCGAGGCAGACGAGGCCCGCGTGAGAGAGAGCGGGGCCCTATGAAGACACGGCAACAAGAAGCCAATAAGAAGACTGCAAAAGAGAAGAAAAGCAAACGCAAAGCAATAGCAGAGAGATCAAAGTGCTTACACAGACACCATTGGGCGCTGCTTCGGGCCTTTCTAGAAGAGGGCCGCCTTCACGGCAGCTTCTTGCCGCTTGATCGCCGTGGCCGAGGTCTTGACCTTCTTGGGCCGGCTGCCGAACAACCCAGCGTCGGCTCGGCACTTCGGCGCTCCGCCTGCTCAAGTCGGCGCAGCTGAGGAGCTGGCGCCCGCCCTGTCGGCGTCGAGGGTGCGGTGCGGCTCGTCGTCCTCCTCATTGTCGTCCGGCCAATCCCCGAGGCCGCCTCCTGAGGAGCCGCCTGCTCCCTCACAGCCACCGCCTGTGGCATCGTCCTCTTCCATGGCGGCCGCCCCCAAGCCGGGGTCGTCCGCTTCGCTCACCGCCCGGTTCGCCAGGTACTGATGGACTGGGGCCAGTTCGTCGGTCGCCGTCTGGGCCGATAAGATCTGCACCACGGCCGACTGGTCAGGTGGCAAGAAGAATCCGGACCAACAAAAGAGAAAGATAATTAAAAGACTTACCGGAGGCGGCGGGTTAGCCCGGCTGTACGGCGGCTTGCCGAACCGCCACTCCTTCTCCGAGAGCTTGTAGTCGGAGAAAAAGTTCACCATCCGGACCACCTCCACGTCCGGCATCACCTTGGTGAACATCCGGGATTGAAAGTGCATTATATCGACTAGAGGAAGGGTGAATAGGCAATTTTTATGAATTCTTCACTGAGGAATTTGCGGGTGAGGAAATTCCTTAGCGAAGAACTACTTGCAGTGGAATAAGTACTCAAAAGTAAACATAACAGAACACAAGCATGGTCATCATGATGAAATGAAGACAAGCACAGAGTACAGAAAGCGTAAACACAGGATAACACAGGATGAAGACAAACAGACTGAAGAAATTGAACTGAGGAAATTGAGAAAGTCTTCAGTCAAAGTCTTCAAACAGATATGAACAAGTGAACAACACAGTTATGAGGAAATGAAAGAGTTTAGGAAATAGAACCGGTAGGCTTGGTGAAGACAATGATTTGGTAGACCAGTTCCAACTGCTGTCTCAGTTGTACATCTGGTTGGAGCGGCTAGGTATTTAAACCTGAGGACACACAGTCCCGGACACACAGTCGTCACTGTGTTCTCCTTGAGCTAAGGTCACACAGACCTCGCCCAATCACTCATGGTAAGTCTTCAGGTGACTTCCGAACCTTCACAAACTCGGTCACTCGGCAATCCACAATTCCTCTTGGATGCTCTAGACCATGACGCCTAACCGTCTGGAAGAAGCACAGTCTTCAAAGGTAACAAGCGTCGGATCCACGTAGGATCAATCTCTTCAGTGATGCTCAATCACTTTGGGTTTGAAGGTGTTTGGGTTTGGGTTTTCCTCACTTGATGATTTTCGCTCAAAGTCCTCGGAGGATGGGATGCTCTTAAATGACAAGTGTCAGTTTCTCCCGGAGCAGCCAACCAGCTAGTGGTTGTAGGGGGCAGCTATTTATAGCCTAGGGAGCAGCCCGACATGATAACACATAAATGCCCTTCAATGATACGACCGTTAGGTGGGTAGATATTTTGGGACAGCTGGCGCATAGCACAGCAATGGTCGGAAATTTGAGACTCAAATTCCTCAGGGCTATCATGTTCCTCACTGTGTAGGCAATCCGCACTGGCGAATTCCTAACTCCTCAGTCAGAACAAATTCCTCAGAGACCAGAAGAAATTCGTCTCTGTCACTGAAGAATATGACTGAACTGTATGAGATTTCCAATGGCTTCACTCGAAGGGATTGGTAGGTGTAGGATTTTGAGTTGAGCATCACTTGGAAATTTTTCCTTAGTATTTCCTCGACCCCCTTTAACAGTACAGTGTTTCCTATGACTCAAGAAAGAGACAATGAAACTACGAAAACAAAAGTCTTCACGCTTCATGTTCCTCAAATGAATACCAAGTCTTCAAGGTCACACCAATTTCTTCACTTTCAAAGTCTTCAGAAATCCAAAGTCTTCAGTCGAAGAACTTCATTTTTAGGGGTCGACTTTCTCTGTAAATATCAAACTCCTCATAGACTTATAGACCTGTGTACACTCAAAAACTCATTAGTCCCTTAACCTATAAGTCTTCAATACACCAAAATCACTAAGGGGCACTAGATGCACTTACAATCTCCCCCTTTTTGGTGATTGGTGACAATATAGGTTAAGTTTTCAACGGGGATAAACATATGAAGTGTAAATACTGATATTGAGGAATTTGATTGCAAGATATAGAAGAACTCCCCCTGAAGATGTGCATAGTGAGGAATTTGCTTTTGAAGCAATGCACACTTGAAGAGTTGAATCATGGAGATCTCCCCCTATATCTTGTAATTCATACACGCATTTGACATATAATATGAAGAATTTGAAATGCATGATGAAATATGGTGACTGATGTAATTCAGCATGTGTGCAATAACATTAACGAGGAATTAGCATGCAGAGGAAACAGCAAAAGTATCAGGCCACCATAGAGTTTAAGTTTACCACTCGATCCAGAAAAGTCATCAGAAGAACGAGAGTTGTAACTTAAGAAAAAAACGCCCATATAAGATAGACCCGCTTGAAGACTAACTCAAATTTCTCCCCCTTTGTCATCGAATGACCAAAAGGATCGAAAATGAGGACTAACGCCCCTGAAGAATATCATGTTGATGAAGGAGCGCCAGCGTTGTTGGGGTCGTTTGTTGATGTAGGGCCTGCCGCAGTGTCGTCCAAGTCTTCATGCTCATCGGTTTCGCGCGATGAAGAATAGGAGCTGGCCACCAAGGATGGAACCTTGACCTTCTTGTATTTCTTCGGTGGAGGTGCAGACCAGTCAAAGTCCTCCTTGGGACCCATGTTCTTCAGATCTTCTTCACCATATACATGTGACAGAATGGCCCAGGTGCGATCGAAGACTTCATGCAGGTAGTAATGGTTTTTCTTCACTGCATTATGTGTAGCAGTCATGTTATGAAGAATTGAACCAAACTGACGCTTAACCCATTTATGGTTTCGATCCACCTTCTGGTGAAGACTTAGCAGAAGCTCACGGTCAGTCATCACACGAGGAGCAGTGGCTTGAGGTTTTGGCTTGGAGGCATGGGCAGCAGAATCATGAGTGGCAGAGTCATCATTGGTGGAATAAGATGCAGCCTTGCGAAATTGACCATCCAATGGACGAATGCCTTCATCAATAGCAGCTGGTGCCTTGCCCTTTTCATCTGTTGAGGAATAGATCCGCTTGAGGACTTCAATCGGGGGCAAGTAGCTGAGATGATTCTGAAAATCAGCCTTGTAGTTGAGTGAAGACCTTGTTCTGAGGAATCTCATGATCCAGGGAGCATAAGGCTTCAGCTCAAACGAAGAAAGTGCAACATTTGCCAGAGTCCTCATGAAGAAATTATGATAATTGACAGGAATGCCATGAATGATGTCGAAAACCAGATTCTTCATGATGCCAACAATTTCCTCATCAGATGAGTCGTGGCCTTTGATTGGACTCATAGTCTTCGTCAGAATGCGGTAGACTGTCCTTGGTACATACTGCAATTCCTTCACGAGGAATTTTGTCCTTGAGGCTTGACCAGGTTTCAATGGCTTCATCAGCACTTGCATATAGTGATCTGTAAGCTCAGGCTCTTGGTACATGCAACGAGCTCCTTCAGGTGGAGGACTGATGGGTAGGGCGTGAAGTAATTCAGAGGCCGGTGCTTTGTAGTGAGTATTTTCGGTCATCAATTCCAAAACCCAGGAGTTCACATCGTCGGCATCTCCTGTGATGTGCAGTGTTGCGTAGAATTGAAGAATCAGTTCTTCATTCCAATCAACTATGTCTGTGCAAAAGTTGAGGAGGCCTGTGTCATGAAGCACACTGAGGACAGGTGTGAAGCATGGCAGTGATTCCATGTCCACATGAGGAATATGCTCGTGGTCGAAGACTTTGTCCTTGTTGAAGAGCACTGAGGAATAGAAGTTGGCCTGGCTGGCGGTCCAGAAGCGCTTCCTTCTAAGATGGGCAGAATCGTAGGGATTGTAGTCAGTGAAGAACACGTGCTCGCCGAAGAAATCATCAGCCTTGAATTTTTGCTTCTTTGAGAATGCATCCTTTGGCTTGGGCTGAGGAGTGTCAGTCAATTGCATTATCACCTCAGGAATCGCAATCTCAGGTTCTTCAGGCTGAGAAATTTCAGCTTCTACTCAAGTAACAACCTGGGTCTTCAATTCTTCATTTAAATTTTCTTCAGCACTAGTGGCTGGAATTTCTTCATGGACAGACGGTGTGGCATGTGGTTCATCAGATCCCATTTGAACTGTAGTTGCTGGGGACTGAGGAATTTGTTGCAATGGTGTGAAGAGTGGAGAGTTGGGGTGCCGACTTTCCCAAAAGTCATCATTTAGCACGGGTGTGGTACAGCTAATGTCCACATCTTCATCTTCCATTTCTTCAACGCCGGCCTCTTCAGCAGTAAACTGAGGCATAGGCGAGGAACCAACAGGAGTTGAAGGGATTTCATCCACTTCAATTTCTTCATCCATCTGCTCTGACGAAGCTGCAAAAGGATTTTCTTCATCAGATCCGCTAGGGATCACATATTCTTCATCAAAAGGGACGATTTCCTTTGATGGCATGCTGGAAACAGGAACAACATCAACTGGATTTTCAAATGAGCTGGTCAATTTCTTCATCTTCTTCGGAGTTGAAGAATCTGATGAAGCTGATGCTTTCCTTTTTCTCACTGCTGCACGCTTTGCAGCCTTGGTATTCTTCACATCTGAAGCAGATGGAAGGATCAAAGTTGGGGTAGGTGCAGGAGGAGCAGAGGAATGTGGTTGATTTTCTTCAGGCACAACTGATGCAGTTGCCCTGACCTCTTCATTTTCTTCAGGCGCACCACTAGAGGATGCCCTGGCAATTTCTTCAGCGGCTGGAATGCAGTCATCAGCCCTGGAACTCACATTTTCTTCAGCAGCCTGAATGTCATCAGCGGTGCTGGCATGCTCTTCAGTCGGCTGAGCAGATGCTTCAGCCTGAGGATTTTCTTGTTGCGTTGGAGCTGCAACATTGGAAGTGAATTTCTCAGTCAGTTTTACAAACCTGACCTTGGCTCCTTGCCAATCAGCATAGTAAGCATTGAAATCATCGCTGAGGACTTTGATTTCAGACTGGATCTTCACAAGTTCGTCAGTTGTCATAGAGATAACGTTTTTCTTCACGAAGTGCTCCTTCCTGTACTGCACTTTCTTGATCTGCCTGGCCTTTTCAAATTTCCATTTCTCTTCTTGGATGAAGGCAGTCAGCATATGACTTTGGCTAGGAGTCAACTTGAAATCGGGCATAGGAGTGTTTGGGTCCTTGTGCCAGAGATCAATGTAGTCGAGGATCAACTTTGTATCCAAAAGCAGAGGCACATTTGTGCCCTTGGCTCTAGCGGCCCTGACTTGCCTATCTCTGATGATTTCAGCAAGTTCCTCATCATTAGCTTCATCTTCATCATACATCACTTGGAAGGCGACCTGCTTCTTGTGAGGACTTGGGCGAGAACCTCGTCCAGCAGTGGTCTTTGTCTTCGGCAGAGAGGGTCCCGTTGAAGAATTTGGTGCAGCTGAGGAACTAGCAGACGCTCCTGAGGCAATAGAGATGCATGTAGTCCTTTGGCATGTGGCAAGATGCACAGGTGCTGAGGACTTGGTCGGAGCAGCTGAGGACTTTGGAGGAGGACCTGAGGATTTTGGAGGAGCAGGAGCAGCGTGAGGAATTGGCCATGAGGGCTTTGAGGATTCTGGCCATGAGGGCATTGCTGAGGAACTTGGCCTTGAGGGCATTGAAGGTGAAGCACTTGGCTTGTGCGCAGGCTTCTTTGACATGGCCTTCTTAGGCTTGACAGAGGCCTCAGCGGCAGCAGCAGCAGTAGAGTCTTCGTTGAATTTCCTCACTGCTTCTCTGGCTTATCTAGCCAACTTGGCCTGGCGCTTGGCCCATTCATCAGGATAATCCTCACCACGCTTGAGGCTGGTGGGATCAGCTATTTGGCCAGGTGCTAATGGAGGTCTTGGGCATGGAGGATTGTGTGCGAATTTCTTCATGTATTTGGGAGTAACATATCTGTACTCCCTCCACTCTCTTGCCCATTTCCTCTCTATCCTCTGTATGCGCACCTTGCGCTGATTCTTGTCCTCCGTACCAAACTTGGCCTCATCAGGAGTGCAATAGTCTTTGTATATGTCATCAGGGATCTCAAAGGCAGTGTTGATCTCAGGCCTCTTTCCTCCTTTCTGTGGCTTCTTACCGTCAGCCATTTTCTTCAGATGAGGAATTTGAACAATGGAATTCTCTGAAGAAGTATGCAACTTTTCTTCGAGGAATGCTGCAAATGAGTTAAGTTGATGAGAACCTAGTGATTTAGCAGCGGACATGAGTACCTGTGAATAGAGTATAGTTGCGAGGAATTTGGAGAGGTCATATGCGTTCTCAGAAGGTTAAAAAAAGAATAAGTTTGAGGAATTTGACCAGATGAGTCTTGAAGAATTTCACTAAGCGTTCTTTGTCTTAGGTTCCAGAGTTGTACGGATCAGAAATCCACACAATTGAGGAATCTTGAAGAAAAACGCAGCTTAGAGAAATGAACCAAGAACAGATGATGTGTGAGGTGTTTAGTGTGTGAAGAATTTGAAGAATAAACACCTTCGAGGATTTTGTAGAAATCATTTGAATCAAGGAGGGCAGTAAAAGTAACTTTTAATTACCCTAGACGAAGAACACGACGAACTGGGATGTGGAGATGTGAAGTTCGTCAGTGCAGATCTTCCACGCCCTAACTTGGCGGAGGAAGACAGCTACGGCGGAGGCGGAGTGAAGATTTCCGCGGCCGGCGCGAGTACGACGGTGACGAGGTCGAGGCAGTGAAGCTCTTCCTCACCGGCGACGATGAAGTAGCGGCGGCGCTAGGGTTTGAGAAGCTCGAGCGGGAGAGAGGTCGAGCGGAGTAAAGGAAGTGAGGAAGGGGAGGGGGTATTTATAGCCACGATGAAAAACTGTTCGCCCGAAGATTTTGGACGAACGTGCCCCTGACCCTTCTTATCGCTTGACATGTGTCACCCACGTACTGAGAAGTGGAGATCGTGTGAGATCGTGGGTGAATAGATAAGTATTTTGTGGGATGCGGAACGGTTTGAGCGGCAAAACCGAAAATTTTGGATAAGATAAGTTTTAACGTTGCGTTCGCAAATTCTTCAGCTGACAAGGACACAGTGAAGATTTTGAACGAGTTTCAAATAGAACGCACATGAAGAATTTCTGAATAGATTGGTTTGAGTATAGCATAGAGGGGGAAGGGTCCAATCACATTCACTTAGCAGAAAAACCAACTTGAAGAATTAGCCATAAGTGAATGCTGTAGAGGACATAAACTCATATATATATATATATATATATATATATATATATATATATATATATATATATATATATATAGCCAATGAAGAAAAAAGACGGAAACAGTGAAGACAATGCAAAGTTGAAGAACATGAACAACTGAGGAATTTCAAACTGAGGAAAAACTCAAATTGAAGATTTTCAACTTTTGGTGGTGGCGTGACCCACCGTATAAGAATGATGATTTCAGACACCGCGTACAATTGTCGTAGGGTTCTGAGAATCAAATTCTTCGTTAGTTTCTTCACACTTAGAGTGTTATTCTTCATTGATTAAAGAAAAACGTTTCTTCATGTGTTGCACATCTAAGTCATCAATTTTGCATAAGTGTTAGGATGAGTGTCCTTTTCAAAGAACATTCGAAGATTCTAAGATATTTAGCTCACACCGCAACTTGCTAAATATCTTCTCATCCAAGGGCTTTGTGAAGATATCGGCTAGCTATTCTTCAGTCTTCACGTGCTCAATAGAAATGTCGCCCTTCAACACATGATCGCGAAGAAAATGATGACGAATCTGAATGTGCTTTGTCTTCAAGGGCTGAACTAGGTTGTGAGCAATCTTGATGGCACTCTCATTGTCACAGAAGAGAGGCACATTCTTCACGTTGACGCCGTAGTCCTTGAGAGTTTGCTTCATCCATAGCAATTGAGCACAGCAAGAACCAGCAGCAATGTACTCAGCTTCAGCAGTAGACAGTGATATGCAGTTCTGTTTCTTCGAGGACCAACAGACCAAAGATCGTCCGAGGAAATGACATGTGCCAGATGTTGACTTGTGGTCCACACGATCACCAGCATAGTCAGAGTCAGAATATCCGATGAGATCAAAAGCCAAGCCCTTGGGGTACCATAATCCAAGTGTTGGTGTGTGAGCTAGATATCGAAGAATATGCTTCACAGCCTTATGGTGTGATTCCTTCGGTGTAGCTTGAAATCGGGCACACATGCAAACACTAAGCATTATATCTGGCCTAGATGCACATAAGTATAATAAAGAACCAATCATGGAGCAGTATACCTTTTGATCGAAGTCAATACCATTTTCATCAGTGCATAGATGGCCATTTGTGGGCATTGGAATTTTGACCCCTTTGCAATCTTGCATGCCGAATTTCCTCAGTACATCCTTGAGGTATTTCTCTTGAGATATGAATATGCCATTGCGCTGTTGACGAATTTGAAGACCTAAGAAGAATTTCAACTCTCCCATCATAGACATTTGATATTCTTCACTCATCATATAGGCAAATTCATCACTATAACATTGGTCAGTACAACCAAAGATAATATCATCAACATATATTTGGCACACAAACAGTTGACCATCATAAGATTTAGTGAAAAGAGTAGGGTTGAGTGAACCGGGTTTGAAGCCTTTCTTCATGAGGAATTCCTTCAAAGTATCATACCACGCCCGAGGGGCCTGCTTGAGGCCATAGAGGGCCTTATTGAGTCTGAAGACTTTGTCTGGATTCTTTGGATCTTCAAAACCTGGGGGTTGAGCAACATATACTTCTTCCTCAAGCTTACCATTGAGGAATGCACTTTTCACATCCATTTGATATAAAGTGATATCATGATGGTTAGCATAAGCAAGTAATATGCAAATAGCCTCAAGTCTAGCAACAGGTGCAAAAGTTTCATCAAAATCAATTCCTTCAACCTGTGTGTAGCCTTGAGCTACTAGCCGTGCCTTATTCCTCACCACAAGGCCATTTTCATCTTGCTTGTTGCGGTAGATCCACTTTGTGCCAATGATATTGTGCTTGTGAGGATCTCGACGTTTGACCAGTTCCCAGACGTTGTTGAGCTCGAATTGATGTAATTCTTCTTGCATGGCCTGAATCCACTCAGGCTCCAGAAATGCTTCATCTACCTTAGTGGGCTCTGTGATAGAGACAAAAGCATAGTGCCCACAAAAGTTAGATAAATGTGAAGCTTTTGAGCGTGTGAGAGGACCTGGTGCTTCAATGTCATCGATGATCTTTTCAACTTGCACTTCTTTTGCAACGCGAGGATGAGCTGGTTGTCGTCGAGGAATTTGATCGGCATTTTCTTCACGTGCATTAGCTCGACGTTCTTCATGTTCTGGAATGAATTCTTCAACAGATTCTTCGGTAGGGATGACATCCTCAGTAGCCTTGAACTTGATAGTATCCTCAAGTGCTGGTTCATCTATCACAGAAGGTAGGTGCTCTATTTGTGAGCCATTAGTTTCATCGAACCGCACATCTACAGTTTCAACAACCTTGTGAAGAACGTTGTTGAAGACTCTGTAGGTGTGCGAGTCCTTTCCGTAACCAAGCATAAAACCTTCATGTGCTTTCGGTGCAAATTTAGCATTGTGATGAGGATCTCTAATCCAACATTTAGCACCGAAGACTTTGAAATAACTCACATTGGGTTTCTTGTCAGTGAGAAGTTCATAAGCAGTCTTCTTGAAGAATTTGTGAAGATATACCCTGTTGATGATGTGGCACGCAGTATAAATTGCCTCAATCCAGAAGTGACGAGGCGTCTTGTACTCATCAAGCATAGTGCGAGCCATCTCAACAAGAGTTCGGTTCTTGTGCTCCACGACGCCATTTTGCCGAGGAGTATAAGGAGCAGATAACTCATGAGTAATACCAAGTTCATCAAGATAGTCATCAAGACCAGAATTCTTGAACTCTGTTCCATTGCCACTCCTGATGTGCTTGATCTTCACACCAAAGTTGGTTGAAGCCCTCGAGGAAAATCGTTTGAAGACTTCCTACACTTCATGTTTGTAAGTGACAATATGTACCCAAGTGTAACGAGAGTAATCATCAACAATAACAAAGCCATAGAGAGATGCATCATTTGTGACTACTGAGTAATGATTAGGACCAAAGAGGTCCATGTGAAGCAATTCGAATGGTCGAGTAGTGGTCATGATAGTCTTCGCTGGATGCTTGGCCTTTGTCATCTTCCCAGCTTCACAGGCTCCGCATAAGTGATCCTTGAGGAATTTGACATTCTCAATGCCAATGACATGCTTCTTCTTCACAAGCGTGTGCAAATTCCTCATGCCTGCATGACCAAGTCGTCGATGCCATAGCCAGCCTTCTGAAGCTTTTGCAAGTAGACACACGGCTGGTTGCGGTCCTGTAGAGAAATCAACAATATACAAGTCTCCTCTCCTAAAGCCTTCGAAGACTTTGGAATTGTCAGCTTCCATAACCACAACACAACGATACTTGCCAAAGACAACAACCATATCAAGATCACAAAGCATTGAGACAGACATGAGGTTGTATCCTAAGGACTCGACAAGCATGACTTTGTCCATGTGTCGATCCTTTGTGATCGCAACCTTACCTAGACCCAATACCTGACTTTTTCCTTTGTCAGCGAAGATGATATGCTTCAGATGCGATGGAGATAAGGGAGCATCCATCAATAGATTCTTGTCACCAGTCATGAGATTTGTACATCCACTATCGAGGACCCACTCAGTGGCTTTGGGTTGATCATCCTGCAGATGAATTAGTGCAGCTTACGAACTCATATACTTCATCAGTGAAGAATATGACATCACAATTCATCAGTTCAATTTCATCAAGCAACAGAACATATAAAGCAGTATGAGGACGTGTGAAATGAAAGTTCATTTCTTCATGATTAGCCTGCGTCCTTTCAGGCAATTTTCAGGTCTCCAGCAAATTCTTCAGACGTTTGAGCACGTCTGGAGACCTGACCCTGCAGAAGAGATTAGTTCTTTTTCTTCACCACCCACATCTGAAGGGGTGGCAAAGAGTTCATCACTCTGCGAGCTCCATACGAGAAAGGTGGCATAGAAGCCAGTCCATTTCGTTTCACATAAGAGGAGCTAGGATAAGCATATGAATAAGCAGAGAAATTCTTTGAGGACTTATGAACATAATGGTTAGAAGAATAATGCTCATATTCATAGCCCTTAGCTCTTCCCTGCGAAACAGAGTTGTTAGCACGATGATATTCATATGAAGACTTTGATCCTGTTGAGAAATTTGATCCACGTGAGGAATTTGGTCCGTATGAGGACTTGGATCCATATGAAGAATTTGATCTGGGGTTCCTATTCTTCACAGGTGGTGTCGTGAGGACATTCACCTGAAGACTTTCAAGGCACCTTTTGGGAACCCAGATTTTCTTCATAGGGGAACCGTTCCTGCAGTTAGTGTCAACATATCTAGCAAATACTTCACCATTATGATTTTTTAATAGTTTATAGTTGGAGTCAAATGACTCATCAGAAGAATGAGAAGATTCACATGTAAAGCCAGATAAATTGGATGGATCAACTGGAGGTTCCTTTGCAGCAACCCATGAGGTTTTGGGGTACTACTCAGGCTTCCAATATGTACCATCAGCATTGAGTTTCCTCTCAAAGGCAATACCCTCTTTCATAGGGTTCCTGTTGAGGAACTGCTTTTTAAGCACATCACAAAGAGTCTGATGCCCTTTGAGGCTTTTGTACATGCATGTCATGTACAATTCCTTCAGCCCTGCATCATCAGTGATACTAGCAATGTCCTCAGATGAGGAATTTGTGATAGCAGAGACAGTTGAAGAATTTGTAGCATTAGAAGCATTTGAACATTCAGGTGAAGAATTAGCAGATTCACGTTCAATGCACTTTAAACATGGAGGAATGAATTCTTCCTGAGCAGCGCTGATTTGTTGAGCAAGTAGTGAATCACGCTCCTTCTGAAGATCTTCATAACTCACCCTTAGCTTCTCAAGATCTTTCTTTCTTTGAAGAAATTCATAAGAAAGATTCTCATGATCAGATAAGAGAGTGTCATAATGACTTTGAAGGTTGTCAAACTTAGACTGAAGTCTCTGAAGATTTTCAATCAAGGTTTTAGTGCGATCCATTTCTTCACCCAACATATCATCGCTCTTGTCTAGCATGTTTTAAACCTTTTCCAAGGCCTTTTGTTGTTTAGTGGCAATACAAACAAGCTTGGTATAGCTAGGTCCAAAATCATCATCAGATTCATCATCACTAGACTCGGATGAGGAACATTCGGTTACCTTGGCACCTTTTGCCATGAGGCATGCTGCAGAAGATGATGGTTCAGGTTCGAAAGTCATCGTTTTGAGTGATTCCTTGAAATCCTCAAACCAGGGATCATGACAAGTTCGATGACCTTCATAGACGTTAGAGATTCGGTCCCAGATAAGCTTCGCATTGCAAAGATGCATAATGCGCCTGAATTCATCTCTGGATAGGCAGGAACAGATGATATCCTTCGCCATGATGTCAAGTTGAGTGTACTTGCGAATATCATCAGTGTCCGCCATCTTGCATAGATCGGTAAGACCAATCTCAGTGACGGTCCACAGCTCGTTGTTCATTGCCATGAGGCGCTTCCTCATCATGGCCTTCCACTTGGGATAATCATGACCGTCAAAGATGGGGCATGTCACTTTCTTCATAACTGCGGTCGACATAACTAAAACTCCAGGCGGTTAAACCAAAATCACACTGAACAAGGGAGTACCTTGCTCTGATACCAATTGAGAGTGTGTTATATCGACTAGAGGGGGGTGAATAGGCGATTTTTATGAATTCTTCACTAAGGAATTTGCGGGTGAGGAAATTCCTTAGCGAAGAACTACTTGCAGCGGAATAAGTACTCAAAAGTAAACATAACAGAACACAAGCATGGTCATCATGATGAAATGAAGACAAGCACAGAGTACAGAAAGCGTAAACACAGGATAACACAGGATGATGACAAACAGGCTGAAGAAATTGAACTGGGGAAATTGAAAAAGTCTTCAGTCAAAGTCTTCAAACAGATATGAACAAGTGAACAACACAGTTATGAGGAAATGAAAGAGTTGAGGAAATAGAACTAGTAGGCTTGGTCAAGACAATGATTTGGTAGACCAGTTCCAACTGTTGTCTTAGTTGTACATCTGGTTGGAGCGGCTAGGTATTTAAACCTGAGGACAAACAGTCGTGGACACACAGTCCTCACCGTGTTCTCCTTGAGCTAAGGTCACACAGACCTCGCCCAATCACTCGTGGTAAGTCTTCAGGTGACTTCCGAACCTTCACAAACTCGGTCACTCGGCGATCCACAATTCCTCTTGGATGCTCTAGACCATGATGCCTAACCGTCTGGAAGAAGCACAGTCTTCAAAGGTAACAAGCGTCGGATCCATGCAGGATCAATCTCTTCAGTGATGCTCAATCACTTTGGGTTGAAGGTGTTTGGGTTTGGGTTTTCCTCATTTGACGATTTTCGCTCAAAGTCCTCGGAGGATGGGATGCTCTTAAATGACAAGTGTCAGTTTCTCTCGGAGCAGCCAACCAGCTAGTGGTTGTAGGGGGCAGCTATTTATAGCCTAGGGAGCAGCCCGACATGATAAGACATAAATGCCCTTCAATGATATGACCGTTAGGTGGGTAGATATTTTGGGACAGCTGGAGCATAGCACAGCAACGGTCGGAAATTTGAGACTCAAATTCCTCAGGGCTATCATGTTCCTCACTGTGTAGGCAATCCGCACTGGCAAATTCCTAACTCCTCAGTTAGAACAAATTCCTCAGAGACCAGAACAAATTCGTCTCTGTCACTGAAGAATATGACTGAACTGTATGAGATTTCCAATGGCTTCACTCGAAGGGATTGGTAGGTGTAGGATTTTGAGTTGAGCATCACTTGGAAATTTTTCCTTAGTATTTCCTCGACCCCCTTTAACAGTACAGTGTTTCCTATGACTCAAGAAAGAGAAAATGAAACTACGAAAACAAAAGTCTTCACGCTTCATGTTCCTCAAATGAATACCAAGTCTTCAAGGTCACACCAATTTCTTCACTTTCAAAGTCTTCAGAAAGTCTTTAGAAATCCAAAGTCTTCAGTCGAAGAACTTCATTTTTAGGGGTCGACTTTCTCTGTAAATATCAAACTCCTCATAGACTTATAGACCTGTGTACACTCAAAAACTCATTAGTCCCTTAACCTATAAGTCTTCAATACACCAAAATCACTAAGCGGCACTAGATGCACTTACAGGGATGGATCCCGGTGCCCACGCATGTTGCTGATTATGTGGGGCCGGGCTTGAAGAGGCAGCACCCAGCGCTCCATGAAGGCGGCCAACAAGTCCGAGGCCTTGAGGCCCTCCGACTCCATCATCTCCTGGAGCCGGGCGAGAGCAGTGGAGGAGGCGGGCGGCAGGTTCTTTGGCTCAAAAAAATTCAACTCTCAAAAGAATATAAGTGATGCAAGAGAGTTTATTTCTTTAAAATACTCCAACTCTCAAAATAATATAAGTTAACCAAGAAAGTTTATTTCTTAAAAATATAACCACTACGGTGCTCAAAAAGATATAAGTGAAGTACTAGAGCCATTGCCTAGCTCAAAAGATTTAAGTGAAGCACATAGAGTATTCTAACAAATCATGATATGCGTGTGGCTCTCTCAAACAAGTGTGTTCAGCAAGGATGATTGTGACAGACTAAAAAGCAAAACAAAGCAAAGAATCATATAATACAATACGCTCGAAGCAAAACTCATGATATGTGACGAATAAAAACATAGCTCCAAGTAAAATTATCGATGGTCGTTAGAAGAAAGAGGGGATGCCTTCCAGGGCATCCCCAAGCTTAGTTGCTTGGGAGTCCTTGAATATTACCTTAGGGTGCCTCGGGCATCCCCAAGCTTAGGCTCTTGCCACTCCTTATTCCTTCACCCATCGTGATCTCACCCAAAACTTGAAAACTTCAATCACACAAAACTTAACAAAAACCTTCGTGAGATCCGTTAGTATAATAAGGCAAATCACCACTTTAGGTACTATTGCAAACCCATTCATATTTTGTTATTGCATTATACCTACTGTATTCTAAATTTTCCATGGCTTATATTGTGACGCCCGGATAATTAAGCTACAGTAATCCCTCGTTAATGAGGCCACGTCATCACATTACTGTTGCTAATCCTCGGTTGATCCAAATCTTAGTTCGAACTCAAATTCAAAAAGCCCAGAATTCAAATTTCTCAAACACGCAAAATAAAATGTTCAAAGTGTGGCAAATATTCCATAACTAATTATGGTGGTGACCCAACACTTTTGTAAAGTATTTTAATGCACTTTTTCTGAATATAACAGTGGCTAAAAATAATTATTAAATGCTTTTTAAATTATAAAAATACTAGACTATTTTATTGGAACCTCAAACTAAATGTGGCAGTGGTATAATTAGTAAAACCATTTTAGGTGTTGTTCGTATATTTTATAAAGCTAATTACTATTCAAAAATAAAAGAAAACTAAAACTGTAAAAAGAAAAACAACAAAATAGTTAAAATAAAAAGAAAAGCCCTCCCCCTGGGCCTCGGCCCACTCCC